>NW_025386442.1:0-8823 GCF_016433145.1 Gracilinanus agilis
TGAAATCTATACAAAGATCCAATGGGAACCTGTTACCCACAGGCTAAGAATTCTTCTTCCTAGAATTATGGAGAACAACATAATTTTCAACTATGGATTATGGCAGACAGTTCATAATGCTGGCACTATTGTCAGATTTCTGTGACTTGTGACATCAATTTGTAATATATATGGTTGCTTAGATTCTCTACTATACACAGAACAACTAACCTCCATTCACTCCTACTTTCTGACTTTTAGGGGAGCAGGAGAAGGGTTATGGTTGGATATTCACTCCTTTAGTTTTGATCTTTAAGAGGGGTAATGGGCTAGAATTATGCATATCTATCATATCCAAGAAATTTGTAGTAGCTCTTTTTAAGAATTTCATAATAAAAGCCACATTCCCTGGTAGCTCATTTTCCCTGGTTGCTCTAAGGAGAGAGTATAGCTTATTCTCAGTATATTTAGGTCCTTCACAAAAACAAAAAAAAAAACAAACAAACTCAAATGAAAAACATATCCAAGCAAAAAGTAAGCAGGATTTGGGAGACTATACTACCATTAATATATTAATATGTAAATGAGCTCTTCAATTCATTTCCAAGGTAAAATCTTGTTTCAACCAAGGAAAGAAGGGTCATATTCTCTGAGGGTTCACTCAATGGATATCAAAGAGAATATGGGGAGGCAAATTCCTCACAGGTCTATAACTCCAAAGGGGAACTTTTTCAAAAATTTTTCAAAAGTTTGTATGTTCATATCTTACCCATCTTAAATAATAATAGCTAGTGTTTATATGATGCTTTAAGGTTTTCAAAGTACATCATGCATATTATCTCATTTGATCCATACCTTTGTCAACTTGGAAAAACACAGAACCACTGAAATAGTCCAACACCAAATCTTTAATCAGGTAAGAGACAAGTCCTTACAGTGGTGTCAAAGGATATGGATATTTTAGTAATTTCTTATCATAATTTCTAATTGTTTTATAGAAGTTAAATCACTTCATAGCTCTACCATAAGTTTACAACCACTTCAACAATACACATTCCCAATTTTTGTCATTTTTCCTAATTTGTTGGATGTAAGGTAAAATACTAGATTTGGTTTGGTCTGCATTTCTCTTATTACTTGTGATTTTGAACAATATTTCGTATGGTTGTTAATAGTTTATCATTCGTCTGAGGACTATTCAAATCTAGTGACCACTTATACAGTGGGAAATGATTTTTTGTCATATATTTGACTTGTTACTTCTTTGTTTTGGATATTTGATTATTATGTAGTTATTGGATTCACTAAATAATGGATCACTGAATCATAAGTTACTCTATCAGATTTATAACTGGATGGGACTGCAGAGAGTCTGAATTCTCACCCCCTTGGTTTATAAATGTGGAACTTGAGGCAAACAAAGGTTGTGACTTATTTGAATCTCACTGCTAGTGTCTAAGGTGGGAATTGAATTCAGTCTTACTGATTCCAATTCTGTTCCTTCATCTAATATTCCATATTGCCCCTCATACAAAGATATTTTTTTCAAAATCAATAATTTCCCTTATCTGAATGGCTTTGAAATGTTAATGCAAAATCTCTTAAAGAAAAAATATGACCAAAGTTACATATCTTTAATAAATACCACTTCCTTGTTAGAGTAAAATCTCTCCTATGTACAAAGGTATTAAAAGGTCACAGATCTATTCTTTTCAATTATTTTTTTAACATTCAACTCACATATCCATTTTGAGTTTTTTGGTAGTAAAAGATGTAAGATGTAATCTACACCCAACTTCTATCAACCTACTTTCTAGTTGTCCCAGTAATTCTTCTCTATTAGGGCATTCTTCTTCAAGAAACTTATTTCCATAGGTTTCTCAAACCCTGGGTTATTGAGCTTAATTGTTTCTGATTCTACCTATCTAGGATGTCCCACTGATTTAATTTTCTAATGTTTAATCAGTACCAAATAGTTTGCATGATTACTACTTTAAGTATAATTTGAAGTCTGAAAATGATATTCCCTTTTCACTGCTATGTTTTTCCCCATTATCTTCCCTAAGAATCTGGATCTTCTGTTAATTCAAATGAAGCTTGTTATTTCATCTTCCTCTATAAAATCTCCTTTGCAGCTTGATAGGGATAGGATTAAATATGTAAATTAATTTAGGTTACATTTTCATTTTTGTTATATCAGTGTAATCTTGCAATGAGTGATTATACTACCAATTATTTAAGTCATTCTTCATTTCTTTAAGGAATATTTTGTGACCGTATCTATACAGAGCATGAATGTACTTTAGTGGATTGATTTCCAGATATTTTAGGTATTTTGCAGTTATTTTGAATTATACTTCCCTCGTTATTATTTCATCCTGAATTTCATTATTTCTATATAAAAAAGATGTTCATTTTTGTGTGTATTTTTATCCTTCATCTTTACTGTAGGTATTTTCTCAATTAACTTCTTACACAATTTTCTAACTAAATCATCATGCCCTCATCAAATGGCATAATTTTTGTACTCTTTGTCAGTATATAAGCTCTAATTTTTTCTTTTATTTTTTGCTCTGATGGAACTTCTAGAATTATTAAATACCTTTAGAAAAAGGTGTATTATTGCTTTACATTTAATTTATTGGCAAAGCTTCTATTGTTTTACCAATGCATATGAGATTAACTTTTGCTTTAAGAGAGACATTATTGAAAAGTTAAATATATTTACACTTTTAGAATATATAGAAAATTAATATGTATAATAAAAAATTCAAAACCTTTGCTTTGTAGGAATTAGAGTATATACACAGTGACTTTGTCAAAGGTTTTTTCTGCATCTATTGGTTTTGTTTTTAATGTGATTATTTTTATTGTTTTTCTAATTAAATTATCTTCACATCTTTTTATTTAAATCCAACTTGATCTTCATGAGTAATTTTTAGTTAAATTTGTGTGGAATTTTTGTTAGGATTTCATTTAAATTTAAAAATTTAACATGCATTAATGAAATATTTTTACTTCATCACTCTCTCCTTTACCTTGCCTTTAGTTCTGAAGACTATTTTTGCCTCATAAAGGATATTTATAGAGTATTTAATTTATGTAGTTTCCCCACTGTTGATTTAAAATGATAAAAATTTTCCAACAAATACCACAGTTCTAATCCTTTCTCCTACCCTAGGCAATTCTTTCATTCTAGTTGAATTTCTTTTTCTTTTTGTTTTTTTATAAACCCTTACCTTCCATCTTAGAATCAAAACTGCATATTGGTTCTAAGACAGAAGAGCAATAAGGGCTAGGCAATGGGGATTAAACAACTTGCCCAGGGTCACACAGCTAGGAAGTGTCTGAGGTCACATTTGAACCCAGGACCTCCTGTCTCTAGACCAGGCTCTCAATACACTGAGCCACCCAGCTGACCCCAGAAAGCTATTTTCTAAGTTCTCAGTTGTGGAAAAAAAAAAAAAAAACTATACAAAAAAAGTTCTTGTAGTTTTTATTTCATTTTTAATGCAATTGCATCTTCTTCTGCATTTTAGATTTCATTTCCCTTCCTCCTTTTAAAGATCAGTAGACCTGAAGGTTTATTAATATTGTTAGGTTTTTCTTTTAAAAAATTATGCTTTCCTCACAATTACATGTAAAAAGTTTTCAATGCTTTTAAAAGAATTTTGAGTCTCCATTTTTCTCCCTCATAACACCCACTTCATTCCTCTCTTGAGATGCTAAGGGATCTCATATAGAGATTGTGCAATAATGTAAAACATTTCTCCATATTAATCCTTTTGTGGAAGGAAACTTGAATAAAAAAAATAGTGAAAAAAGTTTGCTTTGGTTTAGATTCAGACTCTATCAATTATTTCTCTGGAAGCAGAATTTATCATGAAACCTTTGGAGTTGTTTTGAATCATTGTATGCTGAGAATAGGTAGGTTATTCACAGTTGTTCATTATATAGTATTCCTGTCATTGTGTACAGTGTTTTCCTAGTTCTGCTTCAGTTTGTGTCTTTCCAGATTTTTCTGAGTTCCTTCTACTTGTTATTTCTTATATACCAATGTATTCTATTACAATCATATATTATAACTTACTGTGCCATAGCCCAATTGATGCATATGCCTTCACTTTCCAATTCTTTGATCTTATTAAAAAAAGCTGCTTTACATATTTTCGTACATAACAATCCTTTCTTTTAAAAAAAATCTCTTTCGCATAGAAATCTAGTGATAATATTGCTGGGTCAAAGGGAATGTACTCTTTTCTAGCCCTTTGGCCACAGGACTGAGTTGCTCTCCAGAATGGTTGAATGGATTTACAACTCCCTCAAAAGTGCATTAGTGTCTCAATTTTCCCACATCCCTTCTGAGTTTTGTCATTTTTTTTTCTGTTATGCCCTTTATGCTAATCTGATAGGTGTGGGGTGGTACCTCAGAGTTGTTTTAATTTTTATTTTTTTTAATAATGTGATTTAGAGCATTTTTTTGCATGACTACGAAGAGTTTTAATTACTTTGTCTGAGAACTGCTTGTTCATTTTCTTTGGCCATTTTTCAATTCAGGAATGATTTATATTCTTATATATCTGACTCGTTTCTCTTTGTATATGAGAAATAAATCTTTTATTAGAAAGATTTGTATAAACTTTTTTTCACCATTATGATTACTGTATATTACTGTCCATCCTATTTTCCCATTTAGTTTCTGATCATTATATCTCCCAATTTCCCCTGTTTTCTATTAGTCCCAATCCCATTCCCTTATGCCCTTCTCCTACTATTTTGCTGTAGGTTAGGTTAGATTTCCATACCCTATTGAGTGTGTATGTACTTCTCTCATTGAGACAATTCCAATGAGAGTAAGATGCATTTGTTCCCCTCCCCAACTCCCCTATCTTTTCCTCCACTGAAAAACTCTTTATTCCTCTTTTATGTAAAATAATTTACCTCATTCTGATTTTGCTTTTCCCATGAGCTGAAAAATTATGTTGCTCCATTTTTTGTGGGTTATGCTGCTCCAGAATTTTTTTGAGGCACTTTATAATAGTTTTTAGAGGTTAATAGGGAGCAGTGGAATTGAGTGAACAGGGGAGTGACAAGATTAGAACTGTGCTTTAGGAATATCACTTTGGCATCTGGTTGGAGGATGTACTAGTGTGGTGGACCAACTAAGTGAAGTTATTCAAGTTATAAATGAACAAGTGCTAACTTTTGCAAAGGCTCATTTAACTATATGAATCACATAGCATCTTTGTGATGAGTAAGACTAGAAAGAAGATGGAAATGCTCATGAGCTTTTTTCATGGTTAAATAACCCTCATAACATGAATTTTCCTTGGTTTTGGTGCTTGTTATCAGAGATTTTGAAGAACTATGATAACTTTTGTAAAACCACTCAATACACACACACACACACACACACACACACACACACACACATATCATATGTGATTGGAAAGAACTGAAAGCCAAAGAACTGTAAGCTTGCCTTAACCCTTCACCATACTGGTAAATGTGAATGAGATTTTGAAGAACTAGTAAATTGCCTCATTCAAGAAAATGCTTCTTACTAGATTGAAAACAAGCTCTTTTTGCTACAAACCAGATTGAAAAGCATAGAAAAATTCTATACCTAAATAGTGATAGTCCCCAGAAATCTCTTGTGTTTTCCACTAGAGGACTGACATTGCAACTCACTTTCTGTTACATAAACTGGAATTTCTGGATCTGATGATAGCTCTCAGTAAGAAGTTTAAAGCCAAATGTGGTGTGACTACAATCTGCTAATATTTTTTGAATGGTGTCAAATTAGATGTTGCCTGCCAGAGACTAATGGTAGAGCTGGACAGGTGTTCAACATATAATATTGGCCAGAAAAAAAATAACATGGATGCATATGCATTGTCTGATAGGACAAATGACTGAAGTCTATTATTTGATAACTTTGAAACTGAGTCACAGTCAAAAGAATGTATAGAAGAAAATGGAAATCATTTGTATGTCACCAGTGCAAATGACCTTTTTGAATTAAAATAATACTCTTTGTCCCAGTTGTTCCTGGACGGTTATTCTAGGAGCAGATGTGTGATAAAAGTTTATGGGAAAATGATATGAGAGGAAGGACAGAGCTAAGATGGGAGAATGAAGCCAGTATTATTTGCCAAGCTCTCCCCAAACCCCCCATCCTAAATATACAATATGGCCAAATCAAATTGTAAATGGAAATGCCAAGAAAAAAAATCACAGTGAGTAACTTTCTAGCCTATAGAAATTTCAGAAAGGAGACAAAGGTCTGTAGATACTGGTTTGGAAGATGGCCAGAAGCATGGTGAAAAAAAAAAAACAAAAACAAAATGAAACATGGCTATGGAAAATGACTTTGGTAGCAATGGGTGAGAAGTAGCCCAAAGCCCAAGGACAATAAGGAGCCTGAAAGAGATCTCAAATGGCCCATACACTAGCAAATGGGAATAGGAATGGGTATCATCTTGCAACTCTGTTACACATTATGCAGTTCTGGATCATAACTTCAGGATGAAGAGAGGCAGTTGCAGTTGCAAGGGAGAAGGGGCACTACTTGTGTAAGGACCAGAGCACAGACAAGGAGGGCAATGAAAGACTTTGTATCACACCATATTAGAAGCGTGAAATCTGAAAGTGATGAGCTGTAAAAGCAGAAAGGCACAAAAGACAAAAAATATCAGGCCAGATATCTCCCCACCCCTCAATTCAGAAGTGAACAGAGCTTGACTCTAACATGAAGTCCAAAGTCAAGAAACAGACTGGAAAAATGAGAAAATAAAACAAGAATCTGACCACAAAACTCTACTATGTGACATAGATGCTGAAGACACTAACTCAGAAAGAAGGCAATAATTTGAATACATCTAAGGCAAATCCTCAAAGGGAAAAAAATGCAGATTGTACATAAGCCTAACAAAAATTCCTAGAAATGTTAAAGAAAATAATATTAAAAATAATGTTAAAAATCTAAAAAAGTGGCAAAGGAAAAATGAGAGCTATGTGAGAAAATTACAAAAAGAGAATTAACTATTTAGAAAAAAGACATAACAATATAGAAGAAAATAATTCCTTAAAAATAGAAATTCTGAAAATGAGATTAGAAAATTGAAAGAAAAAAATTTTGAATAAATATAAAACAGGGATCTGGTTACATAAAAATAAAGAAAACAGAGAAATCATTAGCTAATTTGTTTACAAAAAAAATTAAATTAAATTAGTATCAAAAATGAAAAGGGTAAATTCACATCCAGTGAGGATGACATAAAAAACAATTATTGGGAGTTATTTCCCCCAACTATATACCGATAAAACAGATCATCTAAGAAAAATGGAGAAATATTTACAAAAAGACAAATTGCTCAGATTAACAGAAGATGAAATAGCGTACTTAAATAATGCAATCTTAGAAAAAAAAATTGAACAAGCCATAAATGAGCCTGCACTTAGGGGCATGAGGTGGGAAATCAAGATTACACGGATTCACAAGCAAATTCTTCCAAATATTTAAACAATAATTCTGCTGCCATAAAAGCTGTTTGGGAAAAAAAGGCAAAAAGGAGTCCTACCAACTTTCTTTTGTGACACAATATGGTTTTGATATCTAAACTAGGGAGAACCAAAACAGAGAAAGAAAACTATAGACCATTTTCTCTAATCAATGTTGATTCAAATTTTTTTTAACATTTATTAATATTCATTTTTAACATGGTTATATGATTCATGCTCCACCTTTCCCCTTCAACCCCCCCCCACCGATGGCCGATGCGCATTTCCACTAGTTTTGTCATGTGTCCTTGATCAAGACCAATTTCCAAATTGTTGGTAGTTGCATTGGTGTGGTAGTTTCAAGTCCACATCCCCAATCATGTCCACCCCGACCCATGCGTTCAAGCAGTTGTTTTTCTTATATGTTTCCTCTCCTGCAGTCCTTCCTCTGAATGTGGGTAGCTTTCTTTACCATAAATCCCTCAGAATTGTCCTGGGTCATTGTATTGCTGCTGGTACAAAGGTCCATTACATTCAATTTTACCACAGTATATCAGTCTCTGTGTATAGAGTTCTTCTGGCTCTGCTCCTTTCGCTCTGCATCAGTTCCCGGAGGTCTCTCCAGTTCGCCTGGAACTCCTCCAGTTTATCATTCCTTTTAGCACAATAGTATTCCATCACCCGCATATACCACAGTTTGTTCAGCCATTCCCCAATTGAAGGACATACCCTCCTTTTCCAATTTGTTGCCACCACAAAAAGCGCAGCTATGAATATTTTCGTACAAGTCTGTTTATCTATGATCTCTTTGGGGTACAAACCCAGCAATGGTATGGCTGGATCAAAGGGCAGACATTCTTTTATAGCCCTTTGAGCATGATTCCAAATTGCCAGCCAGAATGCCTGGATCAGTTCACAGCTCCACCAGCAATGCATCAATGTCCCAATTTTGCCACATCCCCTCCAACATTCATTACTCTCCCCTTCTTTCATTTTAGCCAATCTGCTAGGTGTGAGGTGATACTTCAGAGTTGTTTTGATTTGCATTTCTCTAATTATTAGAGATTTGGAACACTTTCTCATGTGCTTATTGATACTTTTGATTTCTTTACCTGAAAATTGCCTATTCATGTCTCTTGCCCATTTATCAATTGGGGAATGGCTTGATGTTTTATACAATTGCTTTAACTCCTTGTATATTTGAGTGATTAGACCCCTGTCAGAGTTTTTCGTTATAAAGATTTTTTCCCAATTTGTTGTTTCCCTTCTGATTTTGACTACATTGTTTTTGTTTGTACAGAAACTTTTTAGTTTAATATAATCAAAACCATTTAATTTACA
>NW_025386443.1:0-2644 GCF_016433145.1 Gracilinanus agilis
TTTTTTTTTTTTTTTTTTGCTATGTCACTAGAAAGTTCAGGAACTTATAGCTTTTTAAAACTGGACCAAAATGAGAATCAATCGGAAACTTTTGAAAGAACCAGTATCTCTAACATAGAACAGAACAATTTAAGTGACATATATTAAGGAATTCAAACTTATTTCATAAAAATTATTACTGTAAGTTAGATAAATCAATATTTCTAATTAATATTCAAAGCAATAAAATAATAACAAAACATCAAAATCAGACATTCAGCATCTTGATTTATTTTCTGTACTTTATGTGTTTTTAGTATATTATCTTGAAAGAATTAATGATCTTCAGGAACATCTTAACTCCTAGAGATTAGTTGGAGTACTAGGAACATATGAATAAATCTTTAAGTTGAAATCTTTTCTGGCAATGGAAGTTTAGGTTAAGAACAATTATAGATAAGTCTGTTTCTTCCATCTCCACATTGGGAATGCTACATGAGCTTTTTTTTTTTCTTTTTTTTTCCTGTGACACTCCTCAGACCAGCCTTGTTAAGAGTATGGTAGCTATTCCATTAACACAGAAGCCTATTAATACAATTATGTTTAAACTATTTTTGCAGATCCAGTAAAGTCAGGTCTTTAGGGGTTGTAATACTCAGCTGTGAAAATTGCTTCAGGCTACAGCTTGGCACAATCAGGTCTTAGTTTTATGGGATTTTTTTTATTTTTGTGAATTAAAAATTAGGGAAAAAAGCATCACCAAGAAACTATGATAGATGTTTTATTAGTATTCTTAGAAACAAACAAAATAATTCCCAAAATATGAAAAAATGTAAGTCTTTTTTTAAACAAACTTCTAAATTGTAATTTGTATTTATAAAATTGTAGTTAAATTTAGGAAAGTAATGAAATATTTTTATAGTGACATTTGTGAACCCAATGTGTAAATTGAAATAAGTGCTAGATATTTTATTTTTCAAGATCCCCTTATAAGTATTAATGAGACAATGTTAACATGTTGACAGGAGAAAGGAGTTACATAAATTTAAAGTATGATCATTATTCTTCAGTTTTCTTTATAGTTCTGGTTTATAATAAAATAACAGGTGATGTTATATTTCCCTTTTTTAAAATATTAAGTTATTCATGGTTTATAGATATAACAGGTCAGGCTTGAGTTAGGTTAGGCAGATAGTTCAGGCTCAAGAATGAAATAAAATAAGACAAAGAGTTATCAAAATTTTTACTTAATCATGATGGGGAAAGGATGTAGAGCAAGGATACAAGCAATAATTCAAATGCATACCATTTTTTTGCCTCTCTATTTCCCATGCTAGCTTAGCAATGATAAATCTAAGGGAAGTATTTGAATACATTTTCTCTGGATTTGTAGTTAGGGTATGAAGAAACATTATGAAGCTTTTAAACATTTGAGACAATTAGGTATTAAGAATGGTTTCAAAATCTATTACGAAACATAAATTTAGATCTGGAAGAGACCTTATAAATAACTTAGTTTTGTTTTAGATATGAGTAACTGAGGCCCAGAGAGGTTATTGAAAAGGTTACACAATTAGTAGATAGTAGATCTGGGATTCAGACCTAAACCCTCTGACTACAGATCTAGTTTTCTTTCTACTATAAAGCTTCTTATAAAGCACACTGCCTTATTTGAAGAAAAACCTTACTGAGTAGGAACTTAGGACCTCTTTGTTGTTGTCCAGTCCTTTTTAGTCATATAATATTCCTTGAAACACCCATTGCAATTTTCTTGGCAAAGACACCAGAGTGGTTTGCTAGTTCCTTCTCAAGCTCATTTTACAGATTAGAGAAACTGAAGCAAAGAGGGTTAAGTGACTTGCCCAGGGTCACTCAGTTAATAAGTATCTGAGACTAGATCTTGTATATTTGGAATTGGGAAGATGCCATTTAAAAGTATGTTATATATTTCCTTTGGACATATGGGAGACTTTGAAACTACATTTCCCATGATTCCTCATGGCAAACAGGAAGTATGATGATATAAGAGAGGGGATAAGTCTCCTGGGTGAGGAGGAAGTGGCCCTCTTTAGCTACTAGGTGCACTAAGGTACAAAAGGTAAAATGGCTGAGGCAGCAGTTTGAATTCTTACAGGTGTGTGGTCTAATGATTTTATCTCTATCAGCATGGCTTTAATTAAACTACTAATTTCTCATATTATATCAGTCTTTATCATTTTTAATCGTAACAATCTAAACTTAGAAAGATGAATCTTTCTGATTCTAGGACTGTAGACTGTGCCACCTACTTAACAAGGACCACAATAGTTGTAAATTAATTGAAGAGAATGTTGACTTATTTAATTTTACCTATATGATAACAGATTATTTCAAATGAAAAGAACTCAAGATGAACCTAAATAGAATCAGAAAACTGGCTAAAAATTGTACATATTTTGATGTCCTCCTTCATATTTTCTTTGTTTATTTTTCATGACGACCTTTGTTTTGTTTCAGTAATGCTGATAGGTGACTGTAAATAAGTTCGTTATATTTTCTTAACTTAAAAATACATAGAATGGGAACAAATGAAGTCAGAAATGAAATAATTGTAGAGAGAATACCTCAAAGTTCACAGAGGCACAGGAGTGGGATTTAAAAGTTATGAAGGAATACTATATATATA
>NW_025386444.1:0-6172 GCF_016433145.1 Gracilinanus agilis
GAGAGAGAGAGAGAGAGAGAGAGAGAGAGAGAGAGAGAGAGAGAGATCAAAACAGAGAGAGAGTCAGACAGACTGAAAGACAGATGCCAATGTATATGAAACACAATGCAGAAAGCAATGAAAAATATGCCTCAGTAGAATAATAAATAGCCTTCCCCAGCAGGACTTGTAACTTTAATATGTCAGATGGAGAGCATAGAAGAGAATTTTCCTAGCCCCAGTTACAGATCCCATCTTCCACCAAAACCTAGAAATAAATGTAGTCCTAGATACTGAGAAGTGAAGTAAGGCCACCAAGCCCCCAAAGGAAAGATCTGATGTTTTTGAAGACAGTCCTGCTGAGAACAGTGATTCTGATCATTATTTTCTCGCGAAAATGTAGGCATATGTTCACTCATTCTGCCATGTTGCACTTAAGTGATTAAAAATTCATGTTCCAAGTAAGAAGCTGTTAAGTAGCTAATTATTTATTCTGTTTACAAGATATGCCCCAACTGGTTGGGAGGGGGATGAATGGTGGGGGTTAGAGATAGCATTAAAAATATTGAGGGTGAGGAGGCCAATCTGCCTCCTGGTGGGTATATTACCAAGTGAGTATATTGCCAAGTGGTTCCAATTGATAGAGAACCTTAAGCAAACAGGATTGCCATTAAATGAATGGATTCATTTCAGGCAAACTGGGAGAATTGTTAACCTCTTAATAATCCCACACACAAAACCTCTAAATCTATTTGAAATTCATTGTCAAAGAACCTTGACTCATTGTTTGCATAAAACTAACTCTTATAACACATTTTTGTAGAACAGAACATATTAAAACTGCTTGAATATCAGATCTTTTCAGAAATGAAAAAAATGTACAGTAAGATTTTTAAAAATTGAATAAATGAGATATTCAAATTTTCCATTTAATAGTGGCTAGGCTTAACTAACCAAAGAATATTTTCAAATAAAATAGAAAAAAATTGTTGGTTGGAATCTTTAAAATAAAAATCCAGTCAGAGGAATTGTGTAATAGAAACTATGGGATAAGGGATAAATAAAGGTTTGATGTTGGATTTAGGAAGATTTAAATTCAAGTTCTGACATTGACAAACAGTCTTTCTGTAATCAAGGGTAAGACACTTAAGTTGTCAGATTCAGATCCACCTAAGGCAGTAAATTATAGACATTAAATCTCTAATAATTTTCTGCATCAGAATGGTATATGTAAATCTAAGAAGATAAACTGCATTATCCTTGATAGAAAATTATCTACTAAAATATTCTATGTCCCCAAAGCACATAAAAGAACCTTTTTTCTTTCTCCATTACCTAAAATGAGGGAAATATCTCCATATATACTCTAACCAATAATTAATCAGCATATTATATTATAGTATTAATTTGTAAATATTAAATTGAAATAAATATATTCTCTCTAACATAGAGCGATTTTTCTGGTGTTGTTTAATTGTAGGATGATTCAAAAGATATACTAGTCCTCTACCACATGGTTATCATTAGGCATAGTATTTGCAGTACCATTGGTATGCAGAAATGTCAATCAAGGATATTCCAATCAATAAAAATTTAGAAAACAAAAAGAATTTTATGTTGTTGTAGACTTGTCTTAAATATTCTTTAAATGTAGTGGCTCCTCTAAAAATCTTCCAATACTGATACTCATAAAGGCAGCTAGCTAGCTAGCTAGATGGATAGATAAATAGATGTAGATATCTATATAAATTGGAAAATCTACCCTAATGATAACTGGAAAATATTTTGAATAATCTACTTATCATTCGATCTCTATAAAAATATCCATAGGTATAACAGATGCAGTTATCTGTCATTATGGACCTAGGATAGAATGAATAGAGTACTGAACATGGAATCATGAAGACAAAGTTAAAATTCAGCCTTAGACATTTACTAGCTATATGTTCCTAGGAAAATGACTTAAACCTATCTCACCCTCAATTTCCCAATCTATAAAATGGAGACAATTCATAGAGAACTTCTCTCCTACAGTACTGAGGAGCAAATAAGGTAATTATGCAAAACTCAAAATATTTTAAATGCTATTATTGCTGATATTATTATTAATTATTTTGATTGTAAATTATTATTATTATTATTATTATTATTATTCTAATTTTACAAGAGAGGAAATAAACTCTCAGAGAGATTAAGTAATATGTTGGTTCTCTTCTTCCAAGAAAGTATTTCTTTAATGCCTAATCATTGCTTATAGTTGTCTATAGCCGCACGAAGATTATGCCAACAGAATGAATGCAAATTCTGGGCCATTCTACCATGTTGGAAATAGTTCAAGTATGCTCTCAGAAACATACTACATCTGTTTTTCTGAGGACCAATATAGATATGTTCTGAGTGAATGATTCACTACCATCAGACTAATATCTTGGTGAATTCTTTGGCCATAATAAACAATGAAATTACATATATTAATTCAGATTCATGTGATCTTTCTTTTCAGTAATCATAACAATAATGAGTTTGGAAAACTTTATAAAGCTTTGTGAATATTGAGTTTATTATTAGAGGCAATAAAGTTTGTTAATAATAACAAGGTTTTTTAAGTCATCTGTAAACATGACACATTTAGTTCTCTAAATTTGGTATATTTGTCTAGTAACCTAGTGAACAGGTCACTAAAGGAAATGAATCATTGTTTTTGAAATCCTTATTATAAATGACACTAGAAGACATAGGAAAGATACAACTATGTGGAAGGAAGCTTTATGGATTCTCCTTGAGGAATTAAATGGAAAGAATTGTCAGAGTTAGTTATACCTTGTGAAAATATTATTTTGAGAGATTCTTTTTTCTACCTTATTGAAATACTATTGATAAATATTTGAAAAAACAAGAACAAGATAAAATAATTACATCTCTTCTTCCAATATCTATTATGAAAGATGTGGCAAAAAAAGTTTATAAAGACATTGAAATGACTTCCAAATTAAATCAATCAGCTTGTTGAATGGAAAAAGGTGGTGGTCTTGTACTCAGAAAGTTCTAGGTTTATGCCCTGCCTTTAGCATACAAGATTTGTGCAACCATGAACAAATCATAATTTCTCAGTACCCTTAGCAACTTTATAATGCTCTATGGCACAAATGAGTTGTTGAGCTGCAACAGTACGAAGACAAGTTTCACACAGGAGGTGAGTTATCGACACTTATGAAACAACAGCCCAAGACCCAAATCTGATATACAACTACAAGGGTAGTTATAAGAGAGGCCATTTAAAAAAAATATTGAAAAACATGGCTAAGAAGTAAAAAACAAAATGTCAGTCTTCAAGATTATGTGGAAACTTTGTATTTATATACCACAATTATATTTTCTTCAGAAAAGAGCATTGAGGTACCCAATAAGATAAACATCAATCAATTCAACTTAGCATGTATTATTTAAATATCTACTATGTGAAAGACACTGTGTTAAAAGCTAGTAGGTAAGCTTAGTAATGAGAATCCTCTTTCCTCAAAATGCTAATATTCTCATCAAGAAATAATATAAGAAAAAGATGAGTAATTATGGGACAATTTAAGGAAATGGAGAGTGGTACCAACTAAGGTAATATGTAGAACTTTCTACAGTTGGTGGCCCTACACCTGAACCTTGAAGGAAGCTGGGGATTCTAAATCGCATGTAAGAAAATAATTTATTTCAAGTGTATAAAAACATGTATACAAAGGCTATTAAAATTAAGTTCAATTATGAAAAGCAAAATTAATAGAGCTAAAAGAACATTATAAACAGCTATGAAGTGTTTGAAAAAATATGTATATATTTCAAACTATGCTTTCTCCAGTGTAAGGAGGGGAGAAAGGGAGGACAATATCTGGGAATTTTAATGTAACAAAAAACAAATAAATAAATAAAATTCTCAAAAAAATTTTAAATGCCAAATTTTTAGAATAGACAATAGTGCAGTTTGACTTGGCAATAGTAAAAGGAATGAATGAGAAAATATTCAGGAAAAGTAAGCTTGATTCAGACATTAAAGAGCTTTAAGTACCAAACTGAGGAGGTTACATTTTATCCTAGAAGCAACAAAAAGCCAAAGAAGATTTTCGTGGAAGAGTGACCGAGTCAGATTTCAGATTTAAGAACATTTTCTCTCCCCTACACAAATGAAATAGGATATATATTTAACAGACAGGAAACAACTGGTTACTGATGTGGGAGTAATTGTAAAATCAGCCATCTGTGTATAATCAGACCATCAACTTGATAGAGCAAAGATAAAAATCAATAACAAATTAGAAAAAAAAGCATAAAAAAGAGGAGAAGATTTGGTGAAATTGAGCCAACTTCAACTTGATCTATTTAAACAAGTTGTTGACAATAAAAAAAGTGAGAAATAGATTAAAAAGCAAGCTTTGATGCATAGTATTAACTTTCCCAAGGAAATCTAACTGCTGTAAATTGATCACCACAATGAAGAGATCATAAGAGACTAGAAACTGACTCAGACAGCAAACATTTGATCTCAGTGCCAAAGAGGTAAGCTATCTCTGCACAGAGCAATTTAGAATACAAAGTTTTTTTGTAAAATCTTGTGTAAAGGAATGGCATATTTTCAGCAGTACAGGCCTCACGAGACATCAAACGGCTTTAAGAGAAAATGCAGAGGATTTGATGAGGATATCAACTAAGCAAAATAATCTTAAGAGTATTTGAGAATTAAATTGGAGAGAAGGCAATGGTAAATATACAAAAATATATGAAACCACTTCAATAAATATTTAAGTGACTACTAAGGCTCAGCACTGTCTTAGGTAATAAGAATATAAAGACAAAATTAAAATAGTCCCTATCTTTGAAAAACATACGATATATTGGAGGTAAAAAAATGAACGCAAGTAATAAGTAAATACAAAACACATACACAGTGTGTGTATAAGAGAAGAGAGCATGAATGCAGAATTGTAAAGGGAGGACTTAAGAGGCCATTTAGTCTAGCCATCTCAGTCTATAGATAAGGGAACTGAGATATAGAGAGGTTAAATGATTTATCTAAGATAAGTGAGAGTGACAGAAACAGGGCTCATTATGGTATGCAGATCCTCTATTTGGAAGAAAGGCTTTATGGTAGAAAATGTACTTTGGTTTGAATGAAGCTACAACAGACATGGATAAGTTGGGGGTAGATTGTAAGGATGAGGGATAGGGAGTTTTTTTTCATACTATCATGGATATGATTCAAGAAACATCTTCACTTCCTCCTTTTTAAGTTGTGGAAGAGGACGCACAGAGAAATAATATGATATCTAAGGACATATATGTAGTGATTTTTAGGGACATGGTTTAAACACAGGATTTCTGGCTCCAGAGGCGGTGCTCATAATATTCAGTAATATACCAGGTTTGTACGACTTAACAAAATCTTTTATGAGAAGGTATGCTTGATGAAGATAGGCTAACAACCAGAAAATTTTTGCCAATGACATCCTACAGTTAATATCTTTATACAAAATTGACTGTATGTTGTATAGAATTTTAAAAATCCCATTATGCTTATTAACTATCAGCTTTTCTAAAGCATTTATCATACTTATTCTTTGACTTAGAGATTCCACTGCTATGCATATACCTCAAGGAAATCAATGATAAAAACCAAAGTATTTATAATTATAGCAAATGTACAGCAAAATATTTAGAACTCTTCTGTGATAGTAAAGCACTAGAAAAAAAAAGTAGATTTCCATTAATTGGGGAATGGATAAACAAATAATTGTAAATGAATATGATAAGATATTATTGTGTTGTAAGAAATGGATAGCATGATGAAGACAGGGAATCATAGAAAACCTTAGTGAACTGATAGAAAATGAAGTAAGCAAAGTCAAGGCAAAAATATGACTTTCATTTGTAATATATGTTGCAAATGTTAAGAACCACTACCATAAAATAAATGAAAATGATATTTCAAAATCACTTAAAACAAGTTTCCCCCCCAAAAAAATATATCACAGGTTACCTTTCCCAAAATGTTGCAGAGGTGAACATATGTTGGAGGCAAGGTATCCAAACTTAAATAACTGTACACATTGTCAATTTGGGCTTTTGCTGAGTATTTTCTTATTATTATCTTTCTTTCTTTCTTCTTCTTCTTCTTCTTCTTCTTCTTCTTCTTCTTCTTCTTCTTCTTCTT
>NW_025386445.1:0-6409 GCF_016433145.1 Gracilinanus agilis
ATATTATATTATATTTAGATATATGTATATATCTAAAACCATCAGTAAGTTGTTTTGATTTGCATTTCTCTGATTTTAAGAGATTTATAACTCTTTTTCGTATGCTTATTGATAGTTTTGATTTCCTTATATGAAAATTGCCTATTCATATCCCTTGCCCATCTTTTAATTAGGGAATGGCTTGATATTTTGCACAATTGATTTAGTTCCTCATAAATTTGAGTAATTAGACCTTTGTAAGAGGATTTTATTATAAAGATTTTTCCCCAATTTTTTGCTTCCCTTCTAATTTTGGTTGTATTGGTTTTATTTGTACAAAACCTTTTTAATGTAATCAAAATTATTTATTTTACATTTTGTAATATTCTCTATCTCTTGCTTGATCTTAGATCTTTTCTTTGCCATAGATCTGACAGATAAACTATTCTATGTTTACCTAATTTACTTATAGTTTCCCAGAAGTTTTTGTCAAATAGTGAGTTCTTGTCTCAAAAGCTGAGATCATTGGGTTTATCGAACACTAGATTACCCCACGTCTATTCCACTGATTCTTCCTTCTGTATCTTAGCCAGTACCATATTGTTTTTTCATTTTTTTTTTTATTTTAAACCCTTAACTTCTGTGTATTGACTTATAGGTGGAAGAGCGGTAAGGGTAGGCAATGGGGGTCAAGTGACTTGCCCAGGGTCACACAGCTGGGAATTGTCTGAGGCCGGATTTGAACCTAGGACCTCCCGTCTCTAGGCCTGGCTCTCAATCCACTGAGCTACCCAGCTGCCCCCAGTACCATATTGTTTTGATGAACACTGTTTTATAGTACAATTTAAGATCTGGTACTACTAGGTCCCCATCCTTCATATTTTTTTCATCATTTCCCTTGATATTCTTGATCTTTTGTTCTTCCAAATGAACTTTGTTATGATTGTTTCTAATTCAGTAAAGAAATTTCTTGGTTGTTTGATAGGTATGGCAATGAATAAATAAATTAATTTGGGTAGGATTGCCATTTTTATTATGTTAGCTCATCCCACCCATGAACAATTAATGTTTTTCCAATTGTTTAGATATAGTTATAACTGCGTGGAAAGTGTTTTGTATTTGTGTTCATATAGTTCCTATGTTTGTCTTGGCAGGTTGATTCCTAAATATTTTATATTATCCAGGGTGATTTTAAATGGGATTTTTCTTTCCAACTCTTGCTGCTGAGATGTGTTGGAAATATATAGAAATGCTGATGATTTATGTGCATTTATTTTGTATCCTGCGACTTTGCTAAAGTTGTTTATTATTTCCACTAGCTCTTTAGTTGATTCTTTAGGATTCTTTAAGTAGACCATTATATCATCTGCAAAAAGTGATAGTTTAGTCTCCTTGTTGCCTATTTTAATTCCTTCATGCGAAGGGCCCGCTCTTTGCTTGGGAGAGTCTCCGGAGGTGGGATGGTGTGGCGAAAATGAAATGAAAATGAACCAGCATGCAAGTGGAATTGCAGAGGCTGTTCTCTCTTGCCATCTGCTGATTTTTATTTTTATACCCTTTTTTTCTTTATGATCTCATACAGGTTTTGATTTTCCCATACATTCAAAATCACATATTAACTTTTGAAACATCATATGATTGGCATTTACTAATTATCTTACTGTGGTTAAACAAAGAAGCAAACTTCTCAAGAATTATTCATTTAAGGAATGGTTTAGTTGGAACTTATTATTTTCAGCCATCCGTAAGGTACAAGAACATCATTTCCTAGTTAAGCATAATAGTTAATTATATTCTAACTAATTTTTAAATCATGCATGTTGTTACTTTATATTATTCATACCTATCATTAATCAAGAAGATAGTTATGGTAGTTGATTACATCAAGATAAAGTAATATCAGTCTGGTCCAAATTTTGTTCCCATTATGTTCTTTCATTTTTCCCTATTTTTTTTTAAACCCTTACCTTCCATCTTGGAGTTAATACTGTGTATTGGCTCCAAGGCAGAAGAGTAGTAAGGGTAGGCAATGGGGGTCAAGTGATTTGCCCAGGGTCACACAGCTGGGAAGTGGCTGAGGTCAGATTTGAACCTAGGACCTCCCGTCTCTAGGCCTGCCTCTCAATCCACTGAACGACCCAGCTGCCCCCCTTCACTATTTTTTTAAAAGTATGTTTGCTGTTCTTTCTGCTATAGGGTTAATAAGAATGCAATTTTGGAATGGTGATTCTGTGCTAATTTGTCATTCCCCTGTTTTCCTTGTGTTTCACTGTTTCCTTGGTCTGTGGGAGTTTGGGAACAAACCCAGCCCAGGTACTTTCTTGCTGGAGAATTTAGAAACTTGCATTAATTCACTAACTGCTGGTTTTTTGTTGGGCTGATTCTAGGGGAAATTTCTATACTCTGGGGGTTTGTATTGGGGTTTATTTTGGGATAGTGGATAGTCTCTGACTGTGGTTGTTCTTGCCATGAACCCGTATTGTTTTTCTTTGTCTCCCTGGGACTGAATAAGGATACTGATTGCAATAGTTTCAATGCAAGTGAATGTCACTGTAAAAAGAATCACATAGAGTAAACTGAGTGTGGAATTTCCATCCTCCCGACAGCCTGTTGTGCTGGATTGTCAGAGCTGGTGACTAGCTATACTAAACGTCACGGCTTTGATGGCTTCCTGCACCTTCAATTTCTTTTTATTCTCTGATTGCTACTGCTAGTATTTCTAGGACAATGTTAAATAATAGAGGTGATAATTGGAATCCTTGTTTCACTCCTGATCTTATTGGAAAGGCTTCTAATTTATCCCCATTGTAGATGGTGCTTGCTGATGGTTTTAAATATATAGTTTATTAACCTTCTATTCCTATACTTTCTAGTGTTTTCAATAGGAATGAGTTTTGTATTTTGTCAAAGGCTTTTTTTTGATCTATTGAGATAATCATGTGATTTAATCTGCCTGACTTTGGAATCTACCATATTTGTTTCATAAAAGGAATTTGGTAGAATTCCTTCTTTGCTTATTTTGTCAAATAGTTTGTGTATTATTGGGGTTAGTTGTTCTTTAAATGTTTGATAGAATTCACTTGTGAATCCATCTGGCCCTGGGGATTTTTTCTTAGGGAGTTCTTTGATGGCTTGTTCAATTTCTTTTTCTGATATGGGATTATTTAAGTATTCTAATTCTTCTGTTAATCTAGGTACTAGATTGCCGTATTTACTGCCATATAATTGGGCAAAATAGTTCTTAATAATTACCTTAATTTCCTCTTCATTAGAGGTTTTATTAACAGCCATATTGATAATTAAAAAGACCCATGTGCCTGCTAAGATCTAATTCAAATGTCCCACCATACCTTCCCCTTGGCTGCTTCCTAGGAAAGAGAGCCTCCCAATCAAGTTCTGAGACCTTATATCTCTGTCTATGTAATCACACTCCCTGCCCACCTGTATTACACAAGAGGAATCATGGGAAATGTAATTTTCAAGTCCCCTAAACTTCCACAGGAAGTTTATATCAGGGATCTCAATACTAACCTCAAGGACCCCAAATTTTCAATATCACAAATAGTTAATACAGTTTTTGAAAGTTAAAAATATCATTTTTCCGTATAGGAGTATAAACAATTTGACCTTACTGAAGCCCTTAAAAGAATAAAAAAAAAATTTCCATTTCTTTCTTGTTTACCTTTTCGTGTTTCTCTTCTGTTTTGTATTTAGACATCAAATTTTCTGTTTAGTTCTGGTCTTTTCTTTACAAATACTTGGAAATCTATTTTGTTAAGTGCCCATACTTTTCCCTGGAAGTATATAGTCAGTTTTGATGAGTAAGGAATCTTTGGTTGTAGGCCCAGTTCTGTTGCCTTTTTGAATATCATATTCCAAGCCTTGTGGTCCTTGTGGTCCTTTAGTGTGGAGGCTGCCAGAAAGTGTAATTCTGATTGGTGTTCCTTGATATCTGAATTGTTTCTTTCTGGATTTTTTCAGTATTTTCTCCTTAGCTTGGAAGCTCTTGAATTTGGCAGTTACATTCCTGGAGATTGTCTTTTGAGGATTTAATGTAGAAGGTAATCTATAGTCTCTTTCAGTGTCAATTTTGCCCTCTTATTAAAGAACGTCAGGGAAGTTTTCTTGGATAATTTCTTGTAGAATGATGTCAAGATTTCTGTTTATTTCCAGGTTTTCAGGTAGGCCTATGCTTCTCGAATTGTCTCTCCTTAAACATGTTTTCCAAGTCAACCCTTTTTTCAATGAGATATTTCATGTTTCCTTCTAATTTGTCATTCTTTTTACTTTGATTTATGAATTCTTGCTGTCTTGTGAGATCATTAGTTTTTACTTGCCCAATTCTAGTTTTTAAAGACTGATTTTCAGCTATGATCTTTTGATTTTCCTTTTCTGTTTGGTCTATCCTGCTTTTCATGGCTTCTAGCAGGTCTTTTCTGGTCTTTAGTTTGCTTGTCTTTTCATTTGATTTTTGGGCTTCTTTTTCCAAGTGGGAGATTCTGTCTTTTAAACTGTTATTTTCTTTTTGAACTATTTCCCACTTTTTTCTTGCCACGTTTCTTCTAACTTCCAGAGCTTGTGACCAATTTACATCATTTTGGAAGGTTTGGATATATTTTCTTGTTTGTTTTACTCTGCTGTCTTTTCTGTAGTCTGGGGTTTTTCTCTGTAGAAATTATTGAGAGTCAAGGTTCTTTTCTTGTTTGTTTGTTTTTTGGTAGTTGCAGATTGTAACTCTTCCTGGATGTTGGTGGCCATTTCTATGCTAGTTTTTTCTTACCTTCCCAGTCAGAAGTCTAAGTGAGAGGGGCAAGCCTCTTTGTGTTGAGCTACAGAGAGGTTTTTGCCTCAGGCTATTTTTCAGTCTCTGCTGCGTGAGCTATGTGCAGCCCCTCTCTGCCTTATCTCCGGGCCTAGTCTCTGAATTCCTCAGCCTCCTGGGGCCCATGTCTCACTGCTCTCAGGGGTAAGCCTGTGGTGTCCTTAGCAAGTCCCTCGAGAACCTAGCAATTGGCCCATGCTTGCTCTGACTCTGATGTGCTAGCTCCGACATAGGTGGAGTAGGGGAAGAGTGATCTGCTCGTGCTTTGGTAGGAGTAATTTTACCCCCTTATAGCATGGAAATGCCTAAACCTTGCCTACCTTCAAGGCTGTGCCAAATAAGCCCCTTCACTCGTCTGATTTTGGTCTTTGTCCTCTTGAGGCACTTTATGTTGGGAGGTGGTAAGAAGAGGAAGTTCATTGCGTTTATTCTGTGGCCATGTTAGCCCAGAAGCCCCAGTGTCATGTAATCTTAAAATTCAAAGGGTCCTCGCTGTTTATCCAATCCAGGCTTCCTATTCCCCATCTCCAGTTAACTCACAGTGCCTGTGTTAAATTGAAACTTCTTTCATCTTAACTCTCTCCCTTTCTTATTCATTATCTTTTAGCTGCCTTGGAGGAACGTGGAGTGAAAGGGGAACAGCAACAGTAGCATTTAATACCCTTCATAACCTAGGTTCTTTCTGCCTTTCTGATCTTCTTATACTTTATTATCCTTGTGTACTCTGTAATCCAGCCACTTGGCCTACCTGCAATTCCTCTAACCTGTTGATCCTTCTTTCTTCAATCTACCTTTCATTTGCTATTCCTTTGCCTAGAATACTCTACCCCTCTCCTTTGCCTCTTTGTTTCCCTGGCTTCTTTCAAATCCCTTTTTCTGTTGGCAGCATCACTTAGTTGACCTAGATTTCTCCTCTGAAATTTTCTTCTATCCAGTAGAACATATATTTCTCAAGGGGCAACAAATATTTTTTTAATTTTTTGTAAACCTAATACTTAGCATAGTGTCTGACATTTAGTAGTGCTTAATAAATGCCTGTGACTTATTGACTTTGTGTAAATAATTTGAATCTATTTTATAGATGAGGAAATTGATGTTCTGAGTGGTTCAGTATCCAAATTGATAGTTGGACATCAAATCCAGGGTTCCATTCACTTCCTCAAACTGCTGCTTGTTCTTAGAGTACATTTATGTGTTCTATTCTTTTTATTTAAAAAACCCCTTACCTTTGATCCAGCCATGCCATTGTTGGGTTTGTACCCCAAGGAGATCATAGATAAACAGACTTGTACGAAAATATTTATAGCTGCGCTTTTTGTGGTGGCAACAAATTGGAAAAGGAGGGAATGTCCTTCAATTGGGGAATGGCTGAACAAACTGTGGTATATGCGGGTAATGGAATACTATTGTGCTAAAAGGAATAATAAACTGGAGAAGTTCCAGGCGAACTGGAGAGACCTCCGGGAACTGATGCAGAGCGAAAGGAGCAGAGCCAGAAGAACTCTATACACAGAGACTGATATACTGTGGTAAAATTGAATGTAATGGACTTCTGTACCAGCAGCAATGCAATGACCCAGGACAATTCTGAGGGATTTTTGGTAAAGA
>NW_025386446.1:0-2215 GCF_016433145.1 Gracilinanus agilis
ATGTAAAAACTACATCTGCTAAAGAAACTGCAACCTAAAGTAGGGGCAGCTGGGCTAGCTCAGTGGATTGAGAGCCAGGCCTAGAGACGAAAGGTCCTAGGTTCAAGTCCGGGCTCAGACACTTCCCAGCTGGGTGACCCTGAGAGACTGTGTGTCCCATTGCCTAGTGGTTGTGGCCCTACGCTCCTAGAATGGAGTCCCAGGATAAAATACATGTATAAAATAATATATACATGTATGTATATATTTATATATATTCAGGGTAAAAATACATTTGGAGGAAGTCTGAGAGAGAAGACACTGGCATGCATCAGGCAGCAGCAAAAATAAAGTCATATGATCAGTGGTAAGAAGAATTAGAAAAAAATATATATATTTTTCCATTCAATGAAATATTGAGCTATCTTCAACCAAAGAAAGGATGAATGCCACCTAGAAGATATATGAAAATAGAACAAAAAAAAATCTCTTCTACATGTCAGAAACAATCCAGTCAATTCAAGCAACAACAACAACAACAAAAAAAAAAACAACAGGAAATTTCTGTCTCCATTTTTAGGTTGGCACTTAGGCATTTTATACTATTTCTTTATTATTACATTATTTTTGTTTATATTTTCAGTAATTATCAAATGATAGATAGTGAGATTTTGATTGAGTTTTGAAGGAAGAGAAATCAATCAATCAGCTATCATTTATTACATGCTAATTTGTGCCAAGAACTATGCTATGTGCTGAGAATAAAAATTCAAGTAGAAATAAAGTTCCAGCCCTCAAGGAGTTTGCATTCTAATGGAAGTACACAATACATGAATGGGAAGTGAAAAGAGGTGTGGAAAGAAACTTCAGGAATTTTGGGCATTATAGAAAGTCCAGGAGAGTCAGGAATACAGCTTGGGGAGGAATAAAGACATGGCTGGCTTAAACTGCCTCCTTAAAATTGAAGGTCTGGGATGAATGAACCAATCAGAGGAAGAGAATGAGGGATAGAGGATACTTCTGATGGGTGAATTCTAGCTTAAAGATTCCTGGGAACTGTAGAGAAAGACAGAGAAAGTCAGGAATGCAGCCTGGCAAGGAAATGAAAAAAGTCATCAGAGAATAAGAGATAAAGCCAACAAAAATGCCTGCAATTGAGAAGAGTATCTTGTGCAAGAAAAGTCAGAAGATCAGGGTCATGTATCATAATGGGTATGAGAAGGAGTAAATGATTGACCAAAAAAAAAAAAGTAAATGCAGGCAAAGGTCCAAGGTGTAAAAGCCTTTAAAAATCAAAGGATATTTTATATCCCATCCTAGAACTAATAGGATGGTATTGGAGTCTTTTGAATAGGATGGATGATATGGTCAAGGCTGTGCTTTAGAAAGGTCACTTTAGTGTCTGATTGGAAGATGCATTAGAATAGGGAGAGGTCCTGAGAAGTCAAGGTTGAAACCTGCAATTATAAGCATGGGGAATTGAGAGGATGCTGCTATTCTCAAAATTAATAGAAAAATTAGGAAGAGAGATGAAATTTTTAAGGAAAAGATAATGAGTTCAGTTGATAGATAAGGAGTTCATTCAGCTGCATATATCTAAAGACATGGACCCTGAGAAGTCCCTTTGTCAATTGTCAAATGGAACCTAAATATGGGTTAATTGGAGAATAAAAACCACGTCAATTGTGATCCTGGAAGTCAAGAGAAAGGTAAGAGCTAGACAAGGAGATCTGAGAAACATTTGAATAAAAAAAATGACAATTTAACTCAAAGAAGCTTATTTAATCACCAAGTGAAATAATATAGAGGACTACAAAAAGAGATCATAAGGCAGAGCAGGGGGAGTATTCATGTCCTGGATGCAGATCTAGCAAAGGATACCAAGTGACCAAGAAGGAATAGAAAGAGTGGTAGGAGGAGAACAAGGAAAGAACTGTTTCACTAAAAATCAAAACAAAAAAAAAATAAAAAAAAGAGAAAAGATGATCAAAGAGAAGATGGTATCACTGATTTCAGAGAAGCCATTAGATCTGTTAGTTAATAGATCATTGGTAGTATTGGTGAGAGCTACATCTGGAGAAGGAATTCTATTCTTGAGTTAGATTCATTCTTTATTTTCCCCCTTTTATTCTGTTGGAGTACAGTTTAAAAGAGAGATTTTAATGTTTTTATTTTTTTCCTCTCTCTCCTCTCCTTTTTTTTTTTAACATTTATTAATATTCATTTTTAACATGGT
>NW_025386447.1:0-2445 GCF_016433145.1 Gracilinanus agilis
AGGAGAAGGAGGAGGTGGTGGAAGAGGAGGAGGAGGAGGAAGAAGAAGATATGGTGATTAGTTTTAAATATTTAAATTCTATTACATAGAAGAATTATATTTTCATGTAAAAAAGGAGGAGAAGGAGAAGAATCAAGAGATTTTGCTTTGAGGTTTTCAGATTTTTTTTTTTCTGTTTTGTTTTTTGTCACTTAACAGAAGGTCAGAGTTAAAATAAGAGGTACATTTGCTTCTAAAGGATCTAAGTTTAGATATTTGTTTTTCTACTTACTTTCAGAATGGGACACATCTCACAAACTTTCTGGGTTTCAATTTCCTTATCTTCAAAATGAAACATTTATACTATAATAATAATAATAATAATAATAAACTATAGTTTATTCTAATATCTCTTCCAGCTCTGTTACCCCCTACCTTCAAGGAGTATACATTCAATTAGATAAGGTTAAAATACATAAGAACAAAATAACTAGGGAAAGTGGGTGGGGAGGCACAAAATAACCAGATGACAGCAATCAGTTGACAAATACTCTTTTCATGATTAAGGCTACTTGCTCTTCAGTTTTCGAATTATATCTAGAGCAAGAGGTGGAAAATTGGTGGGGGGTAAGGAGGACTGTCTATGAATATAGTGTCTGGAGCCCACTGGTAGACATAATAGAGAGTGTCATGAAAATAATGGACAAGAATTTGGGCAGACATTGAGAGGCAGTGGAAGATTGAAGAGTCTAGAGTACTATGGTCTATGGATCATGCAGTTGTAAGGCAGTTTTAATAGGTAGTTGTTTTTTGTGGATGTCTAGATGTCTAGATATGATGTAAACATCCAACTTGGTCATGGGATAATAGGACAACTTCTACTCCCACATTTTTACAGATGCAGAAACTGAAGCCCAGAGTGACTTGTCTTAGGTTATACAATTATCCAATGTCTGAAATGGGAATTAAACCCAGGCTCTTTCTAACATCAAACTCAGCACTATACACCAAGCACCTTGCTTCCTCCACAGAAAGACTCATGTGACTCCCATTAGCTTCATCTTTAAAATGTGTGTATAAGCACTTGCGTCGCCTCCCTCACTGAGCTTTTGTGAAGAAAGCATAAAGTTCTGTAAAACCCGGGGCCGATATTGCTGTAGATCTCCACTGGTTTTAATGACCAAGCCTTTCTTTCAGTTTGCATCCAGAACACTCATCTCAAGCTATTTCCAGAGAATGTGGATTGCCTTTGATAAGGCTGTATGCTTGCAAAAGGGAATCTGATGTAGATATTAGGGTCAAAGCAGGATCTTGCTTTGCAAGTCCATTTTTTTTTATTTAATATATTTCTTTAAATTCATTTCCTACTCAGGGCAAGGGAGATTTATTCTAGGAAGCAGCTAAGGTAATAAGAAAATATAAATCTTTTGGCTGATCATAGAGATTTTAAGAAGCTACTGGAAGAATTGTGGAGCCTACGCTGTCAGGTAAGATAGGAATGTAGGTGCCTTCATTCCCATAGACAGGCCTCATCCCTAACTCAATTTTTAGGAATATGTAACTTCTCTGGCCTTGATTTGCTCATCTCTCCAGTAAGAGCAATGCTCCCTCCCTTACCTGTCTGTTGGAACATTTCAGGACATAATACTCACAAAGAGCTTTTGACAAAGGGCTCTGTCCCAGGATAATTGGGCACCAAGGCTTTGTGACTAAGATCAATTATCATGCCGGAGGCCTGGAAACAGTTTCTTTCTTGAACAAATGAAGACATCATGATTTAGTATATCTTATCCATCTTTATTCTCCATGAAAGCCTTTTTTTTTGGTCTCTGACTATATAGTATGAGGCCAACCCTAGTTTCTCCAAAGTTATGACAGGGGAGCTCAAGCTCTGACAGGTCCTCTCGAGATAGAAAAGCTCCAAGTGTGGGCCAAAGGGAACAACTTTTGGGGCTGTTAACTAGCCATGACCTCACCTAGGCATGAATTCAACTGGCCTCTGGTGGTTCAAAAGATAATGTGAAATGAAAAATAGTCCCAACAGAAGATTATTCAGATCGTCCCCTAGAGAGTCTGGCTTGTTTTACTATGGGAATTTTTGGGGCTTGGGAGAAGGGAGCCATTGGGATGGAACCTTGCAAATGGCAGCTCAGAGATGCTGGAAAGCAAAGGCCCTTGGGGAAAGGTACAGAGAGAATAGGCTGCTGTAGAGATGTTCCTTCCCTGTATGTTGCCACCCTCATCTGACCAATTCCGGGTAATAACTCTGCAAAGTCTGGCATTCAAAAACCAGTCTAAGGGGCAGTTGGGTAGCTCAGTGGATTGAGAGCCAGGCCTAGGTTCAAATCTGGCCTCAGACACTTTCCAGCTGTGTGACCCTGGGCAAGTCACTTGACCCCCATTGCCTACCCTTACCACTCTTCTGCCTTGGAACCAATACACAGTATTGACTCCAAGGTGGAAGGT
>NW_025386448.1:0-3133 GCF_016433145.1 Gracilinanus agilis
AAGTCTATTCCACTGATCCTCCCTTCTGTCTCTTAGCCAGTACCATACCATTTTTTTTTTTTTTAATTTTAAACCCTTAACTTTTTTGTGTATTGGCTCCTAGGTGGAAGATTGGTAAGGGTAGGCAATGGGGGTCAAGTGACTTGCCCAGGGTCACACAGCTGGGAAGTGTCTGAGGCCGGATTTGAACCTAGGACCTCCTGTCTCTAGGCCTGGCTCTCAATCCACTGAGCTACCCAGCTGCCCGCTAGTACCATACCATTTTGATGGCCGCTGCTTTATAGTATAGTTTAATATCTTCATTCACCAGGTTCTATGTGCTAGGCCTAGGCCTTTTTAAAGTTGAAGCTGAAGATGAGACAGAAATCAGAGTCCAGTTTCAACTAGCCTCTTGTGTGAGGGCCAGCAAAGCTGCAAATTCTATCAGGGAAGAAAGAAGGTGGGGAAAAAATTTGACAATTGCCAAATCAAACCAAATTAATCATTTGTTCTTGACTAGAAATGAGTATTTTACATTAGGTCCTGGCCAGGAAATAGCAATGACACATGAGATCTGACCCTGGTCCTGTGGGAATATTATAAAACCATTCTGCTTTCTGGGGAGGTCTATGCAAAAAGATTAGGGGGAAAAATTGTTTTTCTCTTTTTGGGCACTTGCATGCATGAATGGAGAACAGTAGCAAACACTTAAAAAATCAATCTGAATGATATGCACTATGCAAATTACTTTATTATAATCTTTAATATTGATTATCAATGTTGGATTAATACTAGGAATACAGAGTTGGTTCAATATTAAGGAAACTATAAGCCTAATTGACCATATCAATAATAAAAACAATAAAACGGTATTTGAAACAGAATGACATTTGTATGTCTCCATTCTTAGCACTTGCAGGTTTTTTAACCCTCATTATTCTAATCACATCTGAAATTTGTATAGAATTTTAAAGCTTATAAAGGTCTTTACACATATAGGGAGACAATGATGCTCTTTGATGGCCCAAATATTACACAAGCCAGGAGGCTTTGCTGCTAACAGAGACAGAATAAATTCAGGAATACTGATCACAGAATAATAACTTTTCCTCCTTTCCCCTTCTATTCTAATACTTTTTCATTTTTTTGGCAAGCCAGAGAATGCATAACCCTATATCCATACTTGTTTGAGAAAAAGGGCTATGATACCAGCCCAAAACACAGAGACAAAAAGAAAAGCCTTAATCTAATATTAGTGGTTGTCTATTTAGTTTTTTGTTGTGTTTTTTTTTAGTGCTGTGTATGATCTGGTCTTTACAAAAGAGGTCTTGGAGAGGAAATGTGATACAGTATTATGTGCACTAGATTACTCTTTGACCCAGTGAGACCACTACTAGGTCCATAGTCCAAAGAGTTTCATCGATTAAAAAAAATAGGAAAATGATCCATATTGGGGTAGCTAAGTAGTTGAGTGAATAGAAAATCAGACCTGGAGGTGGGAGGTTCTAGGTTCAAATTTGACTTCAGAGACTTTTTAGCTGTATGACCCTGAACAAGTCACTTAATCCCCATTGCCTAGCCCTTACTACTCTTCTGTCTTGGAACCAATATACATTATTGATTCTAAGACATAAGGTAAAGGTTTCAAAAAGAAAGTATAATGCAGGTCTTACTTCTCACAGAAACTATAGGCCATCCAAAAGATTCCATAGAGAACATAAACAGATCCAAAAAAACCCACATCATTTAAAAGGGCCATAAATTCTCCCCCATCCACCCAGCCCCAAGGCAATCATATTTGGGGGCTGCTTAACAAACAACACTTAACAATGCTTAACAAAAAATGCTTAACAAACAAATTTGTATCATCCAAATCACTCACTGTATTACTGGCATGAGCAGTGTGATCCCTTAACCCAGGCAAACTGTAAACAGGGAAATTCCCTTGCTCCTTTCTCTCCTTGTGACTCCTAACCCAAGAACATCTGATAACTTCTATAAGACTCTAAGATTATTATCATCTTTGGATTGTCCTTTAGATTGAGATGGATATAATATGGATTATGGAAATAGGGATCAAGTGCTAACATATTTATAACCCAGTGCAATTGCTTGTCAGCTCCAGGAGGGGGAGGGAAGAAGGGTAGGAGACAATGAATCATGAACCATGGAAAAATATTTTAAAATTTTAAAAAGAAAAAGACAGTATGTATGTGTATTAACTAAAGCTATAAGTTTGTACGAAAGCAAACTTTTCTTTCTCCTCTTAAAAAGCCTAGAGAGGGAAAGGCATCAAATATTCAAATCCTTATTTGGCAAATATACAAAAAATCTATAATCCATCTTTCTGAATCCCAGTCTTACTTTCAGCCTCAATTCAAGTGACATCCCAAATAAAGGCCCTCTTTCACATCTAACACTCTGTAGTCATTCAGCATTCTATCCTTCCTCAAATATTACTAGAGGACTTGGTCTCTGCCTCATTCATCCCATACTCAGATGATATTTATCTGTGTTCACATATATATCCTCAATAGAATGAAAGCAGACTGAGGGCAAGAATTAGGTAGTTTTTTTCATCTTCCTCTCCAGTGCTGAACACAGTACCTTGCATACAGCAAGTGCTTAAGAAATATCAGTTGAATTTGTAAGGATTCTGAATCATACACAGTCATTGCTACTAATCCCAGTGGAGTTGGTGTGCTCACCCTCCCCCTCTCAAGAAAGGGATCTGTAATTCAGGGATCATGCAAGGTATATCAATTTCAAGCCTTCTGAAAAAAGAGGTCAGAATCTTTTTCTCATACTCTGGCTCATTACACTTGCACTCCAAAGAAAATTATTTAAAAGCATAGATTTGGGAGCAACCAGGTTGCTCAGTGGATTGAGAGCCAGGTCTAGAGATGGGAGGTCCTAGGTTCAAAGCTGACTTCAAACACTTAGCTGAGTGGTCCCAGGCAAGTCACTTAACTTACATTGCCTAGACCTTGCTGTTATTTCGCCTTAGAATTGATACTACCAGGGGAAAGGTGTTGTGTGGGGTTTTTTTGTCTTTATATGTAATCTAGAAAAAAATGTTAAAACAGAAGACATGAAAGAGAGGGAGGGAGAGGGAGAGAGAGAGAGAGAGAGAGAGAGAGAGAGAGAGAGAGAG
>NW_025386449.1:0-5744 GCF_016433145.1 Gracilinanus agilis
GCTCTTGCTTTCTCTCTCTCTCTCTCTCTCTCTCTCTCTCTCTCTCTCTCTCTCTCTCTTTCTATCTATCTATCTCTATCTCTCTCATGCACACACATAGAGACACACACAGACACACAAATAACTTACTAATATATGACAGTCATTCGGAAACTAATTGCTACAACTATACCATGTGATTTTATCTATGTAAGCACTGTGGAGATGTCTGAAGAAGCTAGTTCTAAACATAGCTGATGGCAATTTTCTTATCCAGCTGAGCCAAGACAAATAATTGCTCCCTATAGATTGCAATATGTAGTAGAGTCTCTCCTTATTTCCTGAGGCACAGTCATTTTTACCTAGTGATATTTGATTTTGGAGCTTGTGGTATCATCTTTTGATATGGATTTATATTTTTGGCTTTCACACCTCCAAGACAATTTCTAAGGGTGGATTTATTGCTTAATTGGTCTAGTTTGTCACAATAGTGGAGGGGAAAAACCCAGGCATTATGAAAGACTATTCTCCTAGAACTTTTCTGAAGTATCCTTGAGCACAGTTTGTGCATTTAAGTAGTAGAATTTTGGTTTGGAAAGAACACTAATTTACAGAAAGGTGTAGGAAAAAGTTACAATTGCAATTTGGTGGAGTAATTTGTTCCCCATTATTTCAGGAAAAAAAAAAGCATTGTCCCAAATTGCTCATGAATTGGTACAATTTGTGGGAGTTATCTAACAACTCTTTATTTTAATGCTGCTAAAGTACAATCCTGAGTGGAGCTTTAATAAATTAAGGAGAGCCAAGAATGTCTTTTGATATTTATTTAAGAAACAATCCCAATAAATCCATTGAAATTTAAGAAAAGAAAATAAACATAAGGCTTGATGCTTTATTCATCTGCAATAAAAATCTCCCATATATATTTTTCTTTTTTTAAAGTTTCTTTTTTATGTATATGTAGAAACAATTTTTGATAATTGTTTTCTGACATTGTGTAGTCCAATTTCTCTCCTGCTATCCCTTCCTCTAATGTGCTCCCTGAGGTGGTAGAGTCTGATATCGTTAATATCAGTGCCTTCATGAAATAAATATTTTCATATTCCTCATGTCATGACTTAAGCCACATATCACAGGGCCAAAAAAAAGAAAAACTCATAAAGAAAATAAAGTGAAGAATAGCAGATTTTATCTGCAGTAAAATTAAAGCAATTCCTTCTTTGACTGTGGATAGCATTTTATTTATTTGTTTATATTTAGCATGTGTCCCTTGAGGTTATACTGGAATCTTATTTTGCTGATAATAGTTTAGTCCTTTACAGTTGATCATTTTACAATATTTATGTTACTGTGTACCCTGTCCTCCTGGAGTTCATTTGAATTTACATCAGTTCATATAAGTCTTTCCAGGTTTTTGTGAACTCATTTTTTCATCATTTCTTATGAGGCAATACTTTTCCACTACAACCATGTACCACACTTTATTCAGCCATTCTCCAACTGATGGACATGTCTTCTGTTCCCAATTCTTTGCCATCACAAAAAGAGCTCATGAAAATATTCTTGTGCAAGTAAGTCCTTTCTTCCATCTTTTCTCTCTCAATCTTATTTCCCCCCCTTTCTCATTCTCTTTTAGCCTTTCTCTGTTCACAAATGTTTTTGCTTCTTTTTATGCACCTCCTTGAGTTCCCTATTCCTTTTTTTGTCCTCCTTTTTTGTCCCCCCGGCTTTTTACTTTTCTATTGGGTAAGAGACATTTATATTCCTAACTCAGTATGGATGCTATTCTCACTTTTTGCTAATTCCAATTAGAGTAAGGTTCAAGCATTGCCTACCACTCCCTCATCTTTCTTTAAACTGTATTGATTCTTTTATGCCTCTTCATGCATGATAATTTACCCCCAACTGTTTGTTCTTTTGTCTTTTCCCCAGTGCATATCTCTTTCTTACCCATTGATTAAAAAAATAGCATCCCATTATATTTCAAATTATACCCTGTTCACCCTATATATACATTCCTAATTCATTGTCTTATTAGTGAAAAATTTCTTAAACATCTTCAGTACCTTAAACATCCTAAGCACTGGAGGCATTTTAGATACTTAAAGATATCATAGATGTCTAATCTTAGTTTTGCCTGCTTATTAGTAATCAGTTTGCTTTCTTTGTTTCCCTTAAAGTATCTTAAATATCTCTTGTACTATAAGTATCATAAGAGTTCAAGGAATCATTTTCCTTGCAAGGAATGTAATCAGTTTAATGATATTGTTTCCCTTTATTGCTTTAAGTATGCTAAGTACTTTAGAGATAGAAATCTTAAGTATCCTAATTACCTTTATCCCACTTGGGGATGTAAGGTTAGTTTAAACTCCTGTGATTCCCTTGAGTTTTGGGTTTGTTTGTTTGTATTTTTGTTTTACCTTTTTATGCTTGTTTTGAATATTGAATTTGTTCACTGAGTTTTCTTTTTAGCTATGATCATTTCATTAGGAATGCCTAGAATTTCTGTTTCATTAAATGTCTATTTCTTCCCCTAGAGTATTATGCTTAGTCTCACTGTGTAGGTAATTTTTGGTTGTCAATCTAGATCTTTGACCTGGCAGAATAGCATATTCCATACCTTCTGTTTCCTTAATATAGAAGTTTCTAGTTCCTATGTAATCCTGATATTGTGGCTCCAGAGTATTTTGAATTTTCATCAGGGCAGTTTGGCTTAATAAATAATTTTAATAATGTTCTCAGATACTTTTTTTTATCAAGGCTTTCAAGCAATCCAATGATTCTTAGATTATGTATCTTGGATCTGTTTTCCAAGTCAATTGTTTTTTCCAGTGAGATTTCAAATTTTCTTCCATTTTTTCATTCGAGCTTATTTTAATGTTGTTTTTTTTTTTGCCATTTCTTGAAGTTATTAGCCTCCATTTGTCCAATCATAATTTTTAGGTTGCCATTTTCTTCTTTAAAGCTTTGTACTTCCTTTCCTAGGGAGTAATTTTCCTGTTTGATATGTTGTATTTCTTTTCTTAAGAAACTATTTCCTTCAGTACATTTTTGTTCTTAAGCTATTGAATTTTTCTATCATTTTTCCCATAATTTTTCCTCTAAGTTTCTTTTTATTTGTTTTTGTATCCTTTTTGGAGTTCTTTCAAGGATTCATTTTGGGCTTAACATATTTTCACATTTTTCTTGGAGGCTTCATAAATTTTTATTTTTGTATTGTTGTCTTCTTCTTAAATTGTATTTTAATCATTTCTCATGTTGGGATGTTTTTCCAGCATCAGTCATTTTCTGTCTTTTGCTCATTTGGGGGTTATTTTGTCTAGCTGTTGAAAATTAGCTCTATTCCTGGTCTCTAGGGAGTACTATCCTGAACTTATTCTGTACTAGAGGTTGGTCCAGCTGTCTCAGTCTCAAATTAGGCCTCTGAAGAGGCAACCTTGTTGGTCTTCTCTGTGGAAATTTACAGTTGTTCAGTTCAACTGATTGGAGCTGGGTTTTGTTCAATCATGCAAAGGCTGGATCATAGTGAAAAGTAGACTAATGAATATTTACTTTTATTTGGATTCAGCAAGCATCCATTCTTTCTTTTTGAGCAGGAGAGTTGTCTCGGTGAAATTAATACATAGGAACACTGTAACACTTTTATAAAGTATAACTCAAAATGGAGAGGAATTGGTTAGGTATTTATGATGATAATTCCAGAAAGTGACAATAAAATGAAATACTCAACTCACTCTCTGGATTTCTCTTTTTTACCCAGATTCTTCCCAATCTGGAGATATAGATATACTACCTTTAGGCACATTCTTACTATTGGTCAATTCTTGACTTTGTTTGCAGTTTAATAATAAATTCTACTCATAATCACTCTGCTCCTAGGTAAACTCATTCTTAGCAGGATAAGAACTGTTTTATAGAAATATGGATATATGGAGGTATTGAGGACAAATGAAACCCACTGAAGAAATCAGCCATGCTTGGCTGACATTGCTAGCAAGGCCTGATTCTCTCATACAGAGGCACTGCTGCTCTCTGCCAAAGGTTATGTGCAAAACTAAACCAATGCAAGTGTCATATCTGAGGAGATTTTGACGCTCAGTATGAAGTATTTTTGTAAACCACTAAGAGATGGTTATGTCCTGGTCCTCAGAAAGTTTCAGACTTCTTTTACCAACCCCTCACAAAGAACTTTATGGCATTTCACAGACAGATGTGTATTCAATGCACATATAAACTTGATGTATGGCTATATTGCCTAACAGAACCCTCTCATTATAAAACTTTGACTCTTTGCCATAATAAATGGAGATCATGAAGACCATGCATCTTCCCATCTGGTTCTCTCTCTCTCTCTCTCTCTCTCTCTCTCTCTCTCTCTCTCTCTCTCCCTTTCTTTTTTCTCTCAATGTCAGAACCATGGCACACTATATATAATGCCCTCATAGAATGATATAGAATTACATTTACACACCCATATTTTAGCAAAGTAATTTATATGTGGTAAGCATGTAGTACATGTGCTATCTTTCTATCCAGTGCTGGTGAGAATATTAAAAAGAGGTTGGACATGAGATATAATCAATGGGAATTTGAACTATTAGCTGGCTTGTTTTAAGATAGGAGAAAACAGAGAAGCAAGGAATACCTTAGATCCTTTATTAAAATGAAATGTGTTATATCAAAAAAAAATATATATATATACATATATATATATAATGAATATATTAAGTGAAAAGACAGAAATAAAGATGGATATAAACTTTGAGAAGAAAAAAATCAAATTTAGAAATGATATATCTAATAAATATATTTGAAAAGACTACATGAAGAGAGATAATGTACTAATGTAGAAAAATAAATTAGAGAAGTAGAAATTTATATTTAGAAAGTACTGATATGAGCTTCTTTTAGAACTCTTTCTTTCTGTCCTAGTAACAACTCTAAGTGGGTTTTGACCAGAGTGGTAAGGATTAGGCAAATAGGGTTAAGTTACTTGCCCAGTGTCTCACAGATAGGAATTATCTGAGGCTAGGTTTGAACACAGGTCCTCCTACTCTGGGTGAGGAGCTCTAATTATTGAGACATCTCTAGCTGCCTCTGATAATAAATTTTGTTTTAAACTTTTTTACTTTCATCTTAGAATTATTTCTAAGTATCAGTTCCAAGGTAAAAGAAAAGTAAAGACTAGGTGATTGGCTTTAAATGACTTGATCAAGGGTCACACATCTGGGAAGTGTCAGATTTGAAACAAGTACCTCCAGTCTCTAGGTCTGGATCTCTGTCCAGTAATGTAAATTGTTAAACAAAGAAGACATATTTTTTGGAATTTGTGCTCTCAGTGATGCAAAAATGAAAGAAATATCAAAAAGAACAAGAGATAAAAATAGATAAATTAGGGAAATTTTTCATTACTAAAACAGCTAAAGTTTTATTTTCATGCAAATGAGAGTATAACAAATTTTAAGTAAAGAAACATATAAAAACATTATTAATTACATAATTTTCCATATACAATTAAAGGTGATACAATTCATTACTTATTGTGTTTTTAAGAGCAAAATTAATCAGAGACTAGACAACTAATTGTAGGTAATTATTTGAGGCAATATGAGGTAAAAAAGTAATGATGAAGAATTAGAAAAAATAAAATTAAAATAATGTAGAAAATGTAAAAGAAAGGATTATGTGTACTTTTCACATATTGAAGGTAATTCTTGGGAAGATAATATATTTTCTTTTTTTGAATTATATATGTATATATATAT
>NW_025386450.1:0-4280 GCF_016433145.1 Gracilinanus agilis
GGTCACACAGCTGGGAAGTGTCTGAGGCCAAATTTGAACCCAGGACCTCCCGTCTCTAGGCCTGACTCTCAATCCACTGAGCTACCCAGCTGCCCCCTTCTAAGTAATATTTTTTCTGGAAAGGAGGCGGTAGGCCAAAAAAGTTTGGAAACTATTGCTCTAATTGGACCGGTACTGGAATTAATAATAACAATAACACTTAGCACAGCGTCCACCATGTAGGAGATACTTCATAAATACTAGTTGATTGACAGGTGATTTATTGGCTTGTGACTCTGGGAGGGCTGAGTATTTATTTAAGTTTTTCTCCAAAGGAATGATTCTCTAAGGGTAGAATTTTAGACACTGTGAGAGGGTATTTTAATTAAATCCAACATTTATTAATCATCTACTATGTGCAGAACACTGTTTGTTTGGGGACAGGGGAGTTTTCCTCAGTTTCCTTTCCTATCACAGCAGAAAGCAGATAGCCACTTGGTCTATATGTGCAGACCGCATGGAAGAATATGGCGCCCACAGTGGAATGTTGGATTTGGAGTCAGAAGAACTCTTTTCACTTGCTGAGTCTCCATTTCCTACCTATGATACAAAGGATTTGTACTAGATACCCTCTGCGGTTCCTTCCAGCTCTTAAACTTTGACCCTGTGGTCCTATAATTATATCGGTTTGAAGGGAAGTGCTTTTTGCTGGTCAGACCACAGTTTTCCAATTGGGCTTTGGGAAGAATACTGGACTCGGAGTTAGGAAGACTCCCCTTCCTGAGTTCAACTCAGACCTCAGATATTTAATGGCTCTGTGACTCTGAGCAAATCACTTAACTGTTTGCCTCAGTTTCCTCATCCATAAAATGGCAAATCACTCCAGTACATTTGCCAAGAAAACCCCAAATGGGGTCGCAAAGAGTTAGCCAGGCTAAACGAGAACAAGAGAGTACTTGGAAGGGGTTATTTAGAATATGGTAGAGTGGAAAGAATGGTCTGTTTGGAGGCAAGAAACCCAGCTGCTTTTCTTAACCCTGAGGCTTGCTGCTGGGTGACTGGACAAGTTCTTCGGCTCCTCTCGGTCTCCGCTATCTGGTCTGCAGAATGAGAGGGCTGGATGGCAGCTCTGAGGGCCCCTCCAGATCTGTGAGTCTATGACTGCATCTATTTTGAGGGCAGACGGGTTTTTAAGCACACACTCTCTTCTTTCCAGATTCAAAAAGGACATGGAAGCAGTGACGGGTAGGGTCATCCCATTTGGCAGATTGCAGGGAGATTGAGAAGCTCTCATTCTCTCCCAGGAGTCTCAGTGGACAGATTATTGGTCTCTGGAGCTGCCCGGGGTCCCTTCTGCATGAAGTTCATTTCTGGACAACAGCCTGGTCTGCCAGAGGGCAAAGGAAGGAGGAAGGGCGACCATGGAGCCCTCCCAGAACCACATTTCAGCCCCACCAGTCCACGGCATCTCTTGGAGATTTGTAGAATTAAAATGTAGACATCCTGGTCAAGGCGAATGGACAAAGTTGTTATGGGTCAGTTATTCTTAGGAATGGATGAATGGATGAGTCAGTCAGAAGGGAAGAGGGGGAGAAGAGCCCAAGACACTACTCTTCTTAAGAAGGGAGTGTGTGTGTGTGTGTGTGTGTGTGTGTGTGTGTGTGTGTGTGTGTGTGTTTTGCAGAGCTGGTGGTGGCTCCAGTAAGGGGGCATTTGGGAAGCAGACCTCAAGGCCTGGGAAGGGGGAGAACAGGAGGTAACTGGAAAACTAGGCCAGTTATGTAGAGGAGAGAAAGCCAGGACCCATCAGAGGAGAGAGGCCAGGGGCAGCCAAGTGAGAAGAAGAAAACTGGGTCTTGGTCTCATTCCCATTATTGACACGCTCCTTGTTGGGGTGTGGGATAAGCAATGGGAGAAAGAGAATGCTGTTGTCTCTGGAACTGCCCGCTCCTGAGCCTGGGACAAGTGCCTTCCAGGCCCGGAGAACCAGTTAGACATTGATGAGGGAGTGAATGTCGAGACCTAGCAAAGGCTCAGTCTTTGGGGTTCATAGGAAACCCCAAGGAGGGCCCATTGCTGTGAAGGGCTCAGTATTCTGAGAAGGGTTAGATAGGAAGGCATGAGGAGCTTCCAGCCTTTGCTTAATCCCTGAGGCTGAGAAAGGCTGAAGATTCTTCTGGGACCCCCAGCCACAAAGTCTCAACGTCAGGAACAAGCCTGACCCACCTGGAAGCAGCGCGAAGACCTATGTGTGCAGCTAGAGCCAGCATGGGCAGTGCGGGCATCCTGAAGGCGAAGGATGCAGCTGCGAGTTTTAGCCCTGCCAGGATACTCCTTGTGTGACTTTGGAAAACCACTCAGGGTTCTTCTCTGTAAAGTGAGAGTTGGACTAGATGAATTCTAAACCCTATGGCTGAGTTCCCATAACTGACATTTATTGGCTCTCTGGAGTTGAATCATTTACTCTGTGAACCTCAATTTTCTCATTTGTAAAATAGGAATAAGACATTTTCTACCTACCTCAGTGTTTTACATGCATGGAACTATGACTATCATAAATAGGATGCCAGGCAGAGGAAGTGAGAATGGATCTCAGGGGTCACTGCTTCTTCATGAACAAGGTCAGATTGGGGCTCTAGGAATGTGAATCTGGCGCCACTGAAAGGACGGACCAGAGGACGAAGAACCAGAGTCGGGGAGACTGGCTGAGGTTATTAAAGGCCTTACCTAGCCTTGGAAGGTGCTCAAGAATGGATATGGGGGTGACTGAGTTATGAGTCAGGACTAATGGGAGGACTAAAGAGTTTCCCCCACCCCCTTCTTCATCTGTGTATTGCAAAGTCCTCTAACACACAGTGCATTGGCACCAGCAGGTCCTTGATAAATGGTGGATGAACCAGATTCCCAAGGAGGTGAGGGTGAAGAAGGGTGTAGAGAAGAGTAGTCCTTTTTTCCACATGGGATATGGTTCTGGGTTTGAGTTTTGAAATCTCTTAATTGAATGCCACTAAGCAGAAAAGATGTTCATTTATTCATTTAAAGGGCTGTAGATAAAGGCTATGATTATGTGAACTACTAATATCAAAAGCATTCAGTAAACAATGAAATGTTAGGGAAGACTTTGTTTTTGTTTTTGTTTTTTTAAAAGAACTATTTTATAAGAATAATGGGTTATGCCAGACTAACCTATATCCTCTTGGCAGGGTTACTAAAATAGAATGCTGTTGGGATAGTTTAATGGATTTTTCCAGAGCATTTCATAAAGTCTTATATCGTATTCCTCTATATAAGAGCGAGAGTGCAATCATTCATTAAGGGTTTGATGTTTACTTGAAAAGTGGTCTCGGGAGCATATACATGGTCCTGTGCTACCTAACATTTTTACCTTCGACCTACATAAAGACATAGCATGTTTATCAAATGTGAAGAAAACAGAAAAAAATAGAAAAAGAATCTCAGAGGGTCAGACTAAGTAAGTTGAGCCTAATAAAGAGAAGATCAACTGGGATATTTAAAGTCTTACACTTGAGTTAGAAAAAAAACTAGTATAAGATGGGAGAGATATGATTAGATATTACTTCTCAAAAAAAAAATTTTAGTATTTGAGTGAACTACAAATTTGATGAGCCAGTAGGAGAGGCAAATGTGATTTGAGGCTGCCATATAAGAGGTGAGAGTCTCTGCTCTGGTTCGTCCTCCTTTGGAATATCGACTTAGTTTCTGGGCACAACTGGTGAAGGGCATACATAAAATGTTCAGTGTTCGGGGAACAGGGAAGGGCCTCAATTCAATTCATATGTGGAAGGGCTAAAGTAACTGGGGTATCGCTAACCTCAAGAAGGGTGAGGAAAGGGACCAACTGGTCACCATCTTTGAGAAGTTTTGAAGGGCTGTTGTACAAGAGAGGGCTTAGGTTTCTTCTATTTTGCCCCAAATACAGAACTTGGAACAAGAGGTGGAAGTTGTAGGGAAGCAGATTTGGTCTTAGTTGGAAAGAAAAACTTCCTAAAAATTAGAATTCTTCAAAAAGTGAACGGCTTGGCTTGGGAGATGGTGCCTTCACCAGATAACTTCAAGCTGTCACTAGCAGAGGTTAGAATACTTCTTGTTAAGGATGCTGTAGAAGGGTTTTTGTCTACATGACAAAAAGTCAGCCTATATGATGTATATGGTCATTTCTAACTCTTGAGAATTTATAGAACAATGGATATGGAATCAGAATACTACTTGGACAGGTCATTTCTACTTTTTAGAACCTCATATAATTCCTCTATAAAATGAAGGGTTTGACTAGATTATCT
>NW_025386451.1:0-6317 GCF_016433145.1 Gracilinanus agilis
GAGAGAGAGAGAGAGAGAGAGAGAGAGAGAGAGAGAGAGAGAGAGAAGAAATATGAGAGACAAATGGATGGACAGGAGGATGAAGATAATGGAGATAGGTATTGTGAATATGGGGCTGATAATGACAGGTGGCATCCAGACTGTTATTTCTTTGGAATATAGAACCTCTACTCAGGATATTCTCCCTCCATATACAAAAATGAGCATCTCCTCTGAAACTTTTATTTCAGAAGTTATGAGTCAATGGACTATTAAGTGACTCATTTAGGGTCACACAACCAGTATTTATCAGAGGTAGAACTTGAAATTAGGTCTTCCTGATTTTTAAGTTCTATCCATTGTACAACATGCTTTACCCTCAGAGGATTGCTAGTAAGATTAAGTAAGATGTAATATGTAGTGGGTTTTTAAAATTATTTATTCAGATAAAAATACTTATTTCTCAAGACCAATATTTTGCTCAAGTATCATATGGCATCTTATTTGATCAGGTAAACTTCTGGCCAGTTCTTTTACCCCTAAGTATAATGGGACACACAGGAAGATCACAGATTCTGGAGTTGTAAGGGAACTTTAATAAATGTTTTTTGATTGATGAGTGGAGGATTTTAGGGCTGAATGAGACCTTACAGAGAAGTCTAACCCTCTCATTTTTTATAAGAAATCTTAAAAACTAACAAAAAGGGGGCAGCTGGGTAGCTCAGTGGAGTGAGAGTCAGGCCTAGAGACAGGAGGTCCTAGGTTCAAATCTGACCTCAGCCACTTCCCAGCTGTGTGACCCTGGACAAGTCACTTGACCCCCATTGCCCACCCTTACCAATCTTCCACCTATGAGACAATACACCGAAGTACAAGGGTTTAAAAAAAAATAACAAAAAGCAAGTGAGTCTCACCAATAGTCTCAACTCACCTAAATGGTGAGGCTAATATTCACCCCAAACTCTTCTGACAGCAAACCCAGTATGCTTATGGTTCAGGTCACAGTATAGTGTCCCCAGCTGAGCTAGCCTGACCTTCCTTATTCAGAAGTCAAAAGCATGTGGATATTCAGTTTGGGATAGGAAAAAAAGCAAGTACACCTTGAAGGACCAGATAATTCAACCAGAAAACTCTAGACATTGAATTGGATCAATCATTGATTGTACAACCTACTAGTGTTTATTGAGTGAATACCATGTGTCCAACCTTACACTAGACTAGATATCCCTGGGGAAGGAATTGGGAGTACATGCCTCCTCCACAAACAGAATATTTTATAGTCAGTCAGGAAGTCAGGCCGTGCTCACGATATGACAATGTTTATATGGCCCTTTAGGAAGGCAAAACAATTTGCAAACATTATCTCAGGTGATCTTTTTCACTACATCTGCAGCTAGTAGTTTTACAGTAAAGGAAACTGAGGCTGAGAAAGGTATAATTACTCAGCCAAGATCAAACAGCAAATAAGTGGTACCTCTTACTTCAGTCTTGAATTAAAGACTTTCAACCTGAAAATTTAATGTTTTTTCCCTACTAAATGACAAATGTCCCTTATAACTGTAAAATATTAAATATCTTCCGAGCCTATATAACTGAATATTCAGGTGATTAGAATTGGGTCTACATCTGACAAGGATGCTTAATATTTTATATGCATTTTATTTTTTCCATTTATATTTTATTTATTTTTACATGTTAATTCAAAGATATGTTATTTTCCTAAATGTATGTAAAATAATTTTCAACCTATGCTTTCCAAAATTATAAGATCCAAACTGTTTCCTTTCCTCCCCTTTTCTCCCCTCACTTGGAGATGGTAAGCAATTTGATCTGGGCCTTACATGTATTATCATTTTTGTATATACTTTCTAAAGAATTTCCCTCTCTCTTTGGTGTTCTTCTTATGAAAATTAAGGGGGTAAGGAAGAGGACGGATTATGGATTGAACTCACTTGATGTTTGTTTGTTTGTTTTTAAGGACAAATATTCAGTTGTTGGAAAGAGATTTTAGACATTTTCAATTTCTCCCTACTCCCCACTGTGGCAGAATTACAACCTCCAGGTGGAAGGTACAAGCAGTTAAATTTCAACTTGACATTTAAAAAAAAGGCAGCTTCCTAACAAGAAATCTAACATTACATACGTAGAATGGGGTACCTCAAGTGACAGCGACTCCCTGTCAGTGGGGACATTCAGAAAGAAGTTGGATGTCAGAGAATCTTGTGGGAAATCATGCCTCAGGTAGAAGTTGGAATAAAACTTTCCAGTCCCAACCAATTCTGGGAAGGAATTAACCATTATATAACATAATCTTCAAGTGTTGGTTGCTAAGTAAAATTGGCCAATATAGTCACTAATGCCCACAGGCAGGAAATCTTTCTTTGCAAATGAGAAGACAACACATAGCAAAGGATAGAGAAGGGCATGTACCAGGGATAAGAGAAAAGCAAAGTTGGCTAAGAATTGCTTTTATTGAAACAGGTTAAGAATAACGAAAGCAAAAAATTTTGAATGAAAAAAAGGTAACAACTTTTGTGATTTTCATTTCAAACTCAGGGAAAGGAGTTTTGTTGTTTTTCCCCCTACCTACATTGTTCTTTCTGCCTCCAAGCAAGACTTTCTCTGCATTTTTACAGTATCCTAGAATAACAGGGAAGCCCCTCTTTGCCCCTTGCACATAAGGGACTGCAACAGAAACATGAAATGTTAGATCTCAGAGGGATCTTAAAACATAGTATGTTAAAACAAGTGCAGAGAGACTTTTTAAAAATAAAACCAACTTTTAGAAATGGATAATACCTTAAAAAGGGGGCTATAGAATGTTAGGGCTATAAGAGAGTTTTCAGTTCTTCGTTCAATTAATCCAACATCTATCAAGGGTCTACTGGGCCAAAGGCAAAATTCTAGGTGTTTTGAATGGAATGAAAGATGGTGAATAGCCAAGACTGCCATCAGGTAACTTACAGTTCAAATATGAGACTATAACAAATATGCAAATAAATTTAACATAAGGTAGTTATGGTTGTTTGTCCTCTCAAAGAAGACCAGTGACATTATGAGGTAATGTCTTGATTTGTGCATAAACTAGATTTAAGTGAGGCGGAGTTGCACAATCTTCAACCTTACTCCCTTTCAGAGTCATCCAAGTTCAGTGGTAAGACAAAGTCAGGATGACTTGTGATGGTCCCATGATGCAAAGATGACCTTGGCAACTTTGATGTTTGACCTAGCTGAGTGCTTCACATCACTTGCTTCAGTCTCCTTTGTGGCCACTGGAAGGAATTGTTCCCATCTGTCCATTTTGCCAAAAGAAGTCTTCACATGCTTATGGTAGACACTCTCCTAACTCATCGACAGGTCTGTAGTCCATTGGTTGTCCTCAACCTAGTTTAGTCTATCTTCCAATATGGTTTATTGATGTGTAAAGGGAACCCCTTCCTCCCAAGGTTGTGAACTTTCTTCTTATCCAACCCATCCCTTTAGTGTGTCTAGAATGCTCCAAACAGAGATCACAGGTTAAGAGTCCTAGGAACATGACCCAAAACTAAGGGTTATGGTCCAGGCTAGAGAGACTTTGGTTCCTGAGATGTGATAGATCAGCTCAAAGGGACAGAAAGGGAGGTGGAGAAAAGGACTATAAAAGATGAGAACATAGAGAAGATCAGGGTCCTTGGCATGAGTTTGCTGGGATTGATTCTTCTACTTTATTCAGTGTTGGTGGCTTGGGAAGAAGATACCCTCGTGGGCTGGTAAGACTCTTGCTCAGAAAAGAATACCAGACTCCATGTGGAGATCAGAACCTTGCCAGGGAGCAAGCTGAAATTCTATGGACCAAACTTTAGAGTGGTAGGCTAGGAAATATATTTTCTACTTCCTTCCTCCCTTATTTCTTTTTTCTACTATATTTATATTAAATTAAATTGTTAAAAGCTACTATCATCCTCATGACTTGAGTTAATTTTATAAACAGTGACCACAACAATTTTTTACTAATATTATTTAACAAAACCAATTTATAAATATTACATGTAGCATTTTAATTATTGTATTTATTTTCATTATTACATTGATGTGTGGCCACTGTGCATGTTATACCTTCTTGAAGCCACAGGTGAGAGTTGAGAGCCAGGTGGACATGAAAATGCTTTGTAAGCCCTCATTTCAGAGGTACTTGTCCTCCCTGAACACCCTACATAAGGTGGTAGAGAAAAAAGGGACTTTATGACAGAATATTTGGAAAATTTCAAAATTGGGAAAAAACATTTTACCTAGGGATAAGGGGGAAGTGAAGTCTTAATGGTAAGAATAGTACCTGAGGTCTCTTAGGAATTTCAATGATTGCAAGTGAGCATGAGAAATTTTGAGAGGGGAAATAGTCAATAAAGATATCTGGAGGGGAAAGGTCACAAGCCAGAACACAGGGAAACATCAAAGAGAACAGGATGAATTACATTAGACCTGCATTAGGAAGTGACTTAAGCACTGGACTATGGAATGTTCTTGTATTCTATAAGGAATAGGGAGATATAAAAGACTTCTGAGCTGGGAGCGAGGTGGTCACACTTGTACAATCAGAAAAATATTTTAACAGCTATTTGAAAGATAGATTAGAAAGGAGAAATTGAAATCAGGGAGATTACTTAGGAAGCTCATACCACCATTAAGGTCAAGATGGTGAGGGCATGAGCTGGGGCAGAGGTAATGGAGTGGAGAGATGAGGTAAGGAATGAATTGAGGCAGGTTGTAGAGGTAGAATCTGGCAACTAATTCAGAGACCACTCAGTATCACAGCTTTGGAGCTGGAATGAAACTACGAGATCCTGCTATCATTGCACAGTGGTTAGAGTGCTGGGTCGGGAGTCAGGAAGACTTACAAATGTGTCCTTGGGCACTTACTGACTGGGTGATGCTGAGCAAGTCACTTGCTCTATTTGATTCTATTTTGCTCTTTTGTAAAATGAACTGGGGGAGGAAATGGCAAACCACTGCAACATCATTGCCAAGAAAACCCCCAAATTGGGTCATGAAAAGTCTGACACAACTGAAGTGACTAAACGACAATAAGAAGTCCAGTGGTGTTAAATTCAAATAGAAACAGGTCACTTAACCAAATATAAGGATCCTTGAGGGCCAAATGTTAGCTTAGAAAACCATATATTAACTTTGCCTGTGCTCTATTCAATTTTCCTTTATTTTCTTCAGATTCTGAGTTATATTTTAATCAGGTTGCCACACATACATTGTCAGGAGTGCTGTGGGTGATGTGTTTGACACCTCTAATCTGGTTCATATCTTAATTTTAAAAGTGAATAAACTGAACCCCAGAAAGGGTAACTGACTTGTCCAGAGACACACAGGTAATAATCATCAGGTTCTTTCTGTCCAAATCCAGGTGTCTTTCCAATGTACCACATGGGTAAAGTTTAGGATCATAAGGTCATATGTCTAGAGGTTTATTCCCACTCCCTCATTTTAGAGATGGGAAATCAGAGACTCAGAGAGGTAAAAATAACTTGCCCCAGAAAGGGATTCAAATCCAGCATTTGAAGGTAGAGTGACCTAATGGAAAGTGATCAATTTTTGACTTAGAAGACCACAAGTGAAATCCTTGTTCTGGCACTAATGACATGTAAGAATTTGAACAAATCATTTAACCTCTAAAGACCTCAGTTAATATATCAGCAAAAAAATGAGAGGTAAGACTAGCTATAGTTTTCTCCTCTATAAAATGAATCAGAGAAGGAAATGACAAACTAATATCTTTGCCAAGAAAACCCCAAGTGGGGTCATGAATTATCAGATATGGCCGAAAAATGACAATAACAAAATTACATGACCTGGAAGGTCCCCTCCAAGCTTTGCCTTTGATTCTAAGTAAGGTTCCAGACTCAACATGCTTTCTGGATTGCTCCAATTTGTCTCACTTTAACAAAGCATTTTCCTCCCATCAATCCTGTGAAGCACATAGAACCAATATTATTATTTTCCTGGGGCTTGAGAAACTTAGACTTTCAGGAGTTAAGAGGCATGCCTGAGGCTATACTGTAACAGGGACTGAACCAGGACTCCCCAGGTTTTCTTACTCAAAACCTAGTGATCTTTTCAGAACACCAGCTACACTTAAACCCATCAGTTGGGCTTCAGCCTGCTTCCTCATCCATGGCTCTTCTGTCTTTCTCATCTACTGTGAAGAGACTACCTTATTTACACTTGGTCTCCTTTCAGATAAAATATTCTGCAACAAGGGAAACAACAGAAAAACTCAAGGAAGGGAGAACTTTCTCTGACATTGTCCTTCCTGGTAATATTCTCTCTCTCTCTCTCTCTCTCTCTCTCTC
>NW_025386452.1:0-7651 GCF_016433145.1 Gracilinanus agilis
GAGGGAGGAAGGAAGGAAGGAAGGAAGGAAGGAAGGAAGGAAGGAAGGAAGGAAAGGGAGGAAGGAAAGGAGAAAGGGAGGAAAGGAGGGAGGAATGAAAGAAGGAAGGAAGGAAGGAAGGGAGGGAAGGAGGAAGGGGGAAAGAAAGAGACAAAGAGATATATATGTTTGCATGTGTACATGGAATATGAGTCAGTGTGGAATAGCTGTATCTTTCAATAAGAAATATACTTGTGTATCATTATATATGAGGATATCTATGCATATATCTAAGCCTTAGGGAAGTCCATCAGTGAATTGTGTATTTGTGTGACTGTAAATGGGAAAGGATTGTGTTTTGGAGTCTCTAAAAGACTTTGTGTGTTCACCTGTATATGACAAGTTACTTTAGATCTACAAGAGTTGAACTATTTTATGGTCTCTGTGAATGTATATTCATAAGGAATATGTTATATGTGGAGAACGAAGGGCTGGAACATGTGTGTGATTGGTAGCAGGACCTCACAGAGCAGATACCTATTAAATAGTGAATGAATCCATAAATGAGTGAAGGAATGAATAATCTGGGCATCTGTGGGGGGGTGCACTGCTTATGATGGACATGTTGGAGGTACATGCATGTGCTTCTGTGAAGAGCACTGGTTCAGTTGTAGGAATATGTGTGAATTCCACATGGCCCACCATATTTGAGTACAGGTGTCCACGTTTGATATTACTCTAAGGCAGCCAGCAACCACCCAGAATTCTTGTGTTTGCCAGTGCCCCAGCAGCATCTTCTGTTACATTATCATGTATTCTACCCTCAGGTTCCCCTCCAGATTTCCCTCCAGATCTCTTGAGAAATTTTGAACCCTCTGTTCTTTAGGTAATAGATGGAAGCCCAGTGCTTCATGCTCCCTATGTGACCCAGCATATCATTGGGAACCCCTCGTGCTAGAGGTAGACAGAGATGAGGTGAAGCAAAGGGCACCTATTACAGGGAAGAGAAAAGACTCCTCCCTGCCCCTCCATTTCCTATATTTCTATGAGACAGTCTGGAGTTGTTCAAATCCCCTGCAAGAAGGCAAGGAACCTGGGCTTGGCCCATTATATGCAATGGTGGGAGGAGAAGCCTTGTAACAAGCCATCTTCATGGTGTGATGGAGGGGAAATTCCAGGGTCCGAGTTGCAAGATCCTCTGCCTTCTGGGCTTCCCGGCACATTAAAGGCAACAGTGTCCTGCAGTGGCAGGTTCTCTTCTGTCCTGTCAAACAAACTTGCACATCACAGACATACTGAAAGACACCACCCACACAGCCATGCCACCTATCCCCTTCCCACTGCCACATACCGACCCAAACAGAAATGAAGCCCAATGGGCAGCCCACACACACACACACACACACACACACACACACACACACTGGCTTATTTGGGTGGGCACTATTTTGGACATATCCTCGGGCATGTATTAACTTGTACACACATACTCCTGCCTACCCCCTCCAGGGGCAAGCTCTGGGCCTCATGCTTCAGTGGGTATTAATGTTCTTGTGCTTTGAGGCCAGAACAATTTTCTGAAAACATCATGCCCAGAACACCATTCTCCCTCTTTTCAAGTAGCTCTTTCCTACAGGTTAGTCAAAATTCGATATCCTAGTACTTGAAGCTTTTCACCTATAAATCCAAGCCCAGACAGGCCAGTTCTCCCACCACCACCATTTCCATCTCCATACGTCATGCTCATGCTGCTCTCCACAGCTAGGATAGCCTCTGCTCCCTTCACACTGAACATATCCTGCCTGTCTGTCAAGACCAAGTACAAATCCTTATCCCATCCAAGAAGCTTTCCTTGATTCCTCTGACTGATCATTCAAGCACACATATAAACCCAAGGCAACATCATTTAGCACACAGAGAACCAATCTTAGATGGGGTTCACATTCCACTGGCTATATTACCTCATACAAGCCATTTAGCCTCTTGATGCCTTGAGCATCAACATTTGCACGATGCAGGGCAACTGGATGGCTCAGTGAATTGAGAGCCAGGCCCAGAGACAGGAGGTGTTGGATTCAAATCTGGATTCAGACACTTCCCAGCTGTGTGACCGTGGGCAAGTCATTTAGCCCCCCCATTACCTAGGCCTTACTGCTCTTCTGCACAGTATTGACTCTAAGACTGAAGGTAAGGGCTTTCAAATTTAAAAAAAAAAAGAAAAGAAAAGAAAACAAAGTCTATACATTGCAGAACAGAAGGTGTTAATATATTTTGGTAGAGAAGGTTTCCTCATCAGTTCCCTTTGCCAATAAAATCACAGCTCCAGTCCAGAAATAAACAAACGTTCAACAAAATCAACACAATACACATTCACACAAAGATAGTTTGATATAAAGGATGCTAGATTAGGAGTCAGAAGAATTGAGTTCAAATTCCAACTCTGCTACTGACTATTTGGGTGGTATTGGGTACTGCTCTGGCCCTCTTTTTCCTTAAAAAAATCTGAGAGAAAGGAACCGTTGTTCAGTCTTTTTGAGTCATGTTTGATTCTTCATGACCCCATTGGGGATTTTCTAGGTAAAGATACTAGTGGGCTTTGCCATTTCCTTTACCAGCTCATTTGACAGGTGAGGAAACTGAGGCAAACATAGTTGAGTGACTTGCCTAGGATCACACAGCTAGTGTCTGAGCCTGGATTTAAAACTCAAGAAGATGAGATTTTCTCACTTAAGGCATGACACTTCATGAGCAGGGCCATGGTCTAGATCAGTGATGGGCTAACTTTTTAAAGATGGCGCCAAAGGAAAGAAAATGCTCATCTGTCAGTCTGTTTCTAAGGTATCTCTTTCAAAGTTTCATTGTATTGTATCCTACTCATTGTATTCATTAGGTTAGGAATAATGTCCAGTAGCGGCTAGAACATTTCAGGGGGCCACATATGGCCAGCTGCTGTAGTTTGCTCATCATTGGTTCCCAAACTTTTTTGGCCTACCACCCCCTTTCCAGAAAAAATATTACTTAGACCCCTGGAAATTAATTTTTTTTTAAACTTTAATAGCAATTAATAGGAAAGATAAATGCACCTGTGGCCATCACCGCCTCTCTAGATCTCTGCAGCACCCACAAGGGGGTGGTAGTGCCCACTTGGGAATCACTGGTCTAGATGATTCCTAAAGTTCCTTCCATCTCTAGGTTTATGATCATAAAACAGACCTCCCTTTCCTGAGTTTCTCCACCACTTGGGAGCTGTATATTCCTCCTACCTCTTCCCAGAGGAGATCCAACAGGAGGTTCCCAGGAACAACTGGTTGACAGATAGATGGGTCTGTTCAGGATATTCTGAGCTGTTCCATGGAACACTGGTGGCTAACATGAATTTTCTGAAAGTTTTCTATCTGCATAACTTTGTGGTAAGTGTAATAGGGGAGACTAGAGGTGGAGATATGATCACTACTCTCAAGGATTCTCTAGTCTACATGGAAACTATATAAGGCATGCACACAAGAAATTAAAAAGAACAATAATAATGTCAGTAATGAGAGTAATAGCTAGTACTTCTATGGCATTTCCAAAATACTTTATATATATAATTTTATTTGATCCTTAAGGCAGTCCTCTGAGGTAGGCAGCATATTATCATGCCCATTTCATAGACAAGCAAACTGAGGCTCAAAAAGGCTAAAGCTGGACTCAAACCCAGTCCTTCTCACTATCAATGCACTTTTCTTCCTATTACATCTCAATGAATACACAATGTGCCATCAGAACACACTGTCAGGGTTAGAGTTCATCATTGTCAGAGGTCACTGGCTGGGTTAGGTGGTCAGTAGATGCCAGCATTATAAAGCTGTGAACAGGTTAAATCAGTCTGTGACAGGAGTCAAATTCAGTCCATGATTAGAATGAGGGGCTAATCTGTGACTAGCTTCAGAGTATCAGGAATAATATAAATTGGCCTGTGTAAACGAAGTATTCATTGGTGACTGAGGTTAAGAAGTCAATCTGTGACTGGATCTAGGGGCTAAAAGGAATTGAATAGGATTTGAATTAAATAGGAATTGAACCTTAGACCTTGGCCTCATTTCTAATCAATGAAAATTGTAAATATAAATGCCAAGTGTATATAGAGTAAAAGGGTGATCTGGGGGCATTTGGGTTAATCGAGCTAAGATACAAGGGAACTGGAGAGAAGCCAAGTTTCTCTGTCCTTAGAGCATTTATTTTAGGCCCATTCTTTGGTTCTACCCCACCTAATTTCATTTGACGCTTAGACAAAGTAAACTGAGTCTACATGTGGTATAGACCAGTGGTGTCAAAATCAAATAGAAAAGTATCCTAGTGGATTGCATATCGACTTAGAAAACCATAAATTCACATTATCTATGCTGCATATTGTATTTGCATTTATTTTGTCAAATATTTCCCAATTATATTTTAATCTGGTTTGGACTGTACTCAGGAGTGAGTTTTGCTGGCAGTTTGAGCTTTGAGTTTGTCACCTCTGATATAGATTCTCACTACTAGACAATGATAACTCACCGAGACTACACAAATGTGCTTTAGTCATATGATGGAGAAAAAGATTTTTTTGTCTTCAACTAGCCATGTAACGAGTATCTATTATTACTAATAGAGAGGGAGACAGTAGCTATAAAGACCTGACTACTGATTGGCAAACTGAACAAAATGCAAATGCCCTACTACCTCAGAATTGAGATAAAGATGAAAATAAGAAAAAATAAAACATTAGAAGACACTCATGAGTCATAGAGACACTGGGAATTCAGGTAATTGGGAATTACTCTAGGACATGGTGACAAGACTTCTTTCTGCCTCAGTGGACATGACTTTTTTAAAAATTATTTTTCTTAACTCCAATCAGAGGAAGCTTGCTTGAAATTGGTATTAATCTTGCCTCTTTCAAATGGAGCTGACTCTGACAGTGGTTAGTAATTCTCCAAACCTGAATACAGTCCTTGTGTATATGCACACCTATCTGTGGATAAATGGTATTCTATATATGAACTCTGACAGTTTGCATGTATATGACAGTGCCTGAAGATGAATGACAGCTGGCATTACAAGCATGAAAGAACAATTTCCCAAATCATAAAACCTGGTAAGCACATAGTAGGTATACTTGCTTATTAATGATTTCTACTTATCTATTCTCAAAGATAATTATGGAAAGAAAATATATTGAATTAATTACGATCTTCCATTACCATTAATAAGTGAAAGAATGCATTTCCACAAATACTTCTGAATTTCAGGAGTCCAGCTTTTCACATCAGGGATTTGGGGGCAACAAATACTTCTTTTTGTTCATAGCTCTACTTAAGGCAAAATATATTTGATAAATATCACTAGTTCTGGAAATAGAAGTTCAAACTTCATTCATTCATTCATGAAACAAAATGTGTCAGTTTGCTAATTTTTCTTCTTTGGAGACATGTCTCATTTATATCACTCACTGTGTTATGGGAGGAGAGACAAACAGACAGAGAAAGAGGGATGGATGGATAGATAGATAGATAGATAGATAGACAGACAGACAGACAGACAGACAGATAGATAGATAGATAGATAGATAGACTGATTGATAGAGAAAGACAAAGATAAACAGATAGGGAGATGGAGAGGCAGAGAAAGACAAATAGAAATAGACAGAGAGAGAAAGAGAAAGACTGACAGAGAGATATAGATAGATAGATAGGTAGATAGGTAGATAGATAGATAGATGTCTATTAAAGTCAAACATAGGAAAGTTCTAAATAAATCATTCCCCAGCCTCTAATAATCCTCCATTTTGAGCCATCTCAGACAGATTACATTTTACTTTCTCCTTTTTCTTCAAAATTTCCAGTAAAGTGGACTCCCCTATCTGCCTTAGAAATTTCTTCCAGGCATATAGCCTTTAATGTCAGAACATCCTTCCTGGGAGGGGGAGGTGAGGGTGGGTTACAGGTGGGAGGGGGTGAGGCTAAATCCTTTACATAGCAGCTTCAGTCCCTCTGGCTTTTGTTTCCTTGACATTGATGCTGCCCTCCCTCAGCCTCCCTTTTTAAGACTGCCCAGTTTCTTTGCACACTCTGTGGCTCTCAGCAGGGGGAGATAGTTGAAGAAGGCCATTGGGGCCAGGGACAGATTACTGCAGCGTCACATACAGAGGACAGCATTGGTGACTCAGCCCAATTCCCAGTGCTGTTCAAGACTGAGGAGATGTAGGTCAGCCAAATGCCCTTTCCCCCTCACCCCTCCTGCTGCCTCTGAGGCCTCTGTCTCCTAGCCTCTCCTTCCCAAGACCCTTTGCTTCACTCACCCCCACCCTGACCCCAAATCTCTGCCAGGTCTCCCCAGAGAGGCTCTCATTCACCTCACCATTTCATTTTTTTTATTTGAAATATTGAACGAGAAGGGCCCTTCAGGAACCTGTATCTGGCTCTGGGAGCCATGCTGAATGCCTGAGGCAGAACTGTGTGTGTGTGTGTGTGTGTGTGTGTGTGTGTGTGTGTGTGTGTGTTGTTCTTTTAAAGGAAAAAAGAAAACACCCAACACATTTGCACTGAGAAAAGTTGATATTTCACTTACAAATTAAAAATGAAGTTACTGACCCCAGCCACTTGAGGCGGGGAAGTGGGGGAAGCGATGGTTCCTACTGTCTAAGCAGTTTCTCTTCATCCACTGGAACTCCCACTTTCCCCCATTTATGGGGGATAGGAATGGGTTCTACAAGCAAATGCAGCAGGTGGCCACCCACTGCCACCAGTCCTTAATAACTTACACAGAAAAGGTAGGCCATTATCTCCAAAAGGTCCCTGGAGCTTCTGTCTTTATTATTGCCATTAATAAAGAAAAGGATGCCAAGACTTCTACAGGAGTGTCTGTTGTTCTCCCCCATTGGCACATTAGCCCAAGTTTCAATGAGTGAACTGTCTGTCCCCTTAGGCTAGAAGGAAGGGGATACCAAACTGAAGCATTGCAATAGGAGCTTTATTGAGGATGGGATGGAGAGAAGAGGAGAACGGACAGGGCATTTACAGCTCCTGGAAGCAGGGGTCCATGAAAAGAGGCTGAGGAAGCTGGCGTACTTACACTTGCGAGATATCTGCCTGGATGCTTACTGGATCGTATGTATGTGTGTTCATCCAGAAATGGAGTGGGTCTATGTATGAATCACATGTGGTTGCATGTATGGTAATACAAGAAGGATATTGCTATGCTATGTCTAAGTACACATACGGTACATCTATGTGGTATGAGGTATGGGAGTAGATCTGCAGGTACTTCTATGTCATTGTGCACTAATTCCTTTATTTATCTATATATATTTTATTTGTATATGCAATATTTATATATAGTTGTGAGATATATATTTTTATATATGGGTCTAGATTCAGGAAGACATCTTCTGGAGTTTAAATCTTGCCTCAGATACCAGCTATATGATCCCGGGCAAGTCATTTACCCCTATTTGCCTCAGTTTCCTCATCTATAAAATGATCTGGAGAAGGAAATAGCAAACCATGCCAGTATCTTTGCCAAGAAAACCATAAATGGGGTCACGAAGAGTTGGACATGACTGAAAAAGCCTGAACAACAAAACAAATATACATATATTCGTGTGTGTGTGTGTGTGTGTGTGTGTGTGTGTATGGAGAGAGAGAGAGAG
>NW_025386453.1:0-3168 GCF_016433145.1 Gracilinanus agilis
AGAGAGAGAGAGAAAGAGAGAGAGAGAGAGAGAGAGAGAGAGAGAGAGAGAGAGAGGGAGGGAGAGAGGGGGGGGAGAGAGAGAGAAATTGTCTCTGGAAAATCACAAGATCCTTTTAATGATCCCAAATTTCTTCCTGAAGCAAGGGCCTATTTTTTTCATGCTAGTATGCTTGTGGTATTGCTATGTGGCTTTGAATCAAAGAATGTCATTGAAGAATTAAAATTGAGTATCGCTTGAGGGTAACCAAGAGGGACATGATGGGTACAAATGGAGTGCAACACAACAAAAGAGAATTAAGAAATGGTATAAAAGGATGCAATTAAAAAGGTGTATATATATATTTTTTAATGGATTGATCACATAGGGATTGTAAGAGATAACCAACTGACGGCCCACATGCTTCACTATATTCTCAAGATGGCAGAACCAGAAAAAGAAAGAACATTGAATAGTCCCCTCTGGTAAACTGATGGAAGGACACAGACAAGAGCCTTAAAGACTCAGCAGGCATGAATGCTTACAATCTGCATCACAGATGCAGAGAAATACTCAAACAAAAAAATATGAGCTGTGAGCTTTTACTTCAGATCTGTTGGCCGAAATGTCCATCCTGATGATGATCAAAGAGCTTGTTGAGTATTTGAGTGAATCTTAGAGCAGGAAGAAGAAATGTCTGATCTACTAAAGATAACACTGAAGATATGGAGGAAACTGAAGCTAAAAGTGAAATCTCTCTTCCTGCAGCCAGAAGAAGAGCAAAGATATAGCAAGAACTGGCTAAGGATGGAACACAGGACACTTCTAGGAAGTTAGTGCCAAGAGATAAAAACCAAGGTAAAAATTTGGCTGAATGTTTTATTTCTTAGTGGACCCTGGGGAAGGAAGGCAAATTGGACAAGGACAGTGAGCAGAAAGGTCATCCTTTAAGACTGCTTAGAAAATAGATTTAATTTAGAAGGAAACATGAGAACAATAATTGATCCAAAACAATGAAAGACTTTGAAAGGTCAAAAGAGATGAACAATCCTCAGAAGAAAAAATGCAAATCATCAACAATTACATGAAATGTGCTTTAAATAACTAATAATAAGGGAAATGCAAATTAAAACAACTCTGAGGTTTCATCTCCCACCCCTCAAATTGTCAAAAAATGATTTTTTAAAAATATAATCGGCCAATACTGGTTGGGTTGTAGGAAGATAGGCACAATAATACACTGTTGGTGGAGCTATGAGCTGGTCCAAACACTCTGGAAACAAATTTGGAATTATGCCAAAAAAAGTCATTAAACTATTCATCCCTTTTGATCCAACCATCCCACTACTTAGTATATGTCCCCTCAAGGAGATCAATGACATAAAGAGAGTCCTACATAAGACAAAATAGCCATAGCAGCACTCTGTGATAGCAAACCAATCAAACTAGAAACAAAATGAGTGTCCCTTGGTTTATGGCTAACAGATCATACATGACTACACTATGAGTAATTCAGAAAAACATGGGCAAATTTATATGAATAATGAAGAATTAAGTATGTAAAATCAAAAGCATAATACACACAATTATAAATGAAAATGACAACATGTAAATGATAACACTAAAAAGCAGTTGAATTCTGATTAATTATAAAGAACAATATCAGCCCTAGAGAACTCACAATATCATTCTGCTCTCAGAAGGATAGCATCTACAGATTATCTGACAGATGACTGTCAGACTCAGTCACTATATGTTGATTGCCTTTGCCTTAATGTATTTTTTGCCACATGGAACAGTTGGAAGGTGAGAGGTGTTGGGGAGATGATTGTGAAACAAAACAAAAGTGTAACAATAAAAAAAAATTTTTGAAGACCAGGACAATTTTTATGATATTTTCTCCCACAATATTTTTCATAGTAAATGTAAATACTATCAAGTAAATACTATTTTTAATGACTAAAGGAAGTAAAACTTCTGGAAAGAGTTTAAATTCACTCATCCCAAACTATTTTCCAAATGTCTTTACCTAAGTATGAGGTTAATTAAGCTCACAAAAAAGGAGAGAAAGAAAATGGTGTGTACATTTTCTTGAGTCCTATTTTCAGAATCAGAATCTTCAAAAAGTCAAGCTTGAATTATTCAATCATTTCTGTGGTTAGAATAGTTGTTTTATGAGCATTTTTTATCCATCAGCTCTCTTGGGGTGGGGGGAGGGGGGAAGACATACCCGGAGTACTTCAGATGCTATTCTGGGGGATGTCCATGGCCCAAGCCCCTCCTTGATGTTCTTGTCAGCTTGTTCGCCAAGAATTAAAACACAATTTGGAAAACAATCCTCAATTTAAAAGCTGAAGTTCAGAAGCCACCATCATCTTCTATCCTCACCACTAAAGTTTGACTCATAAACACCAAAAGCCAAAAACCCCTGAGGGCTAAAAAGATAAAAGATTCAACATTCGAGTCATCCTTAGAGCCAGTGGGGTTGGAAACTATCTAAAGTATTACTTAAATTAGAGGTACAACTTTTCTTCTGATTTTCCTCCCTGTTTTAAAGGAAGCACGGTAAAGGGTCATTTCCCAAAAATCTGGGGCATCCAAATGTGATGATCAATCATCTTGGAATGCTAATTCCTCAGGATCTTAGAACTAGTGACTATTTATTCAGAGGCAGTATGATATTCTGGAGTTGGAGACTTGCTTTTGAATCCCGGCTCTGTCCCTTACTATATACATGACCATTGGCATATCTCTTTACCTTTCTGGGCCTCCATTTATTATCATTTATATATCAAGAAGATCAAATTAAATGACCTCTATGATATCTTCTAGTCTGGATCTATAGATGACCCTTCCACATACACTTACAGCACTTTAGTCTTGATGATGGTGTCAGGAAAATGACCTACAACTATTTGACTTGCTGCTATGTTTCTAAAAAGTTGTATGATCAATTTTTTGTAATCAAATCAGTTTCAATGCATCAATATTTAAAGAAATCCTGTTGTAGATATTTTTCTAAAAATAAATTAATTCTTTAATTATCTTTAATGTGAATCTGAGTTTTGAGTTTTAATACATTTAAATCTATTTAAAGAAGGGAAAGTCTTGAAGAAAGAGGTGAAAAAAGGAAGAGAGGGAGGGAAGGGAGAGAGGGAGGAAGGAAGGAAGGAAGGAAGGAAGGAAGGA
>NW_025386454.1:0-5162 GCF_016433145.1 Gracilinanus agilis
AGGAAGGAAGGAAGGAAGGAAGAATTACAGAAGGTGTGATTGGCTTCAAGTTTATGAAGGGCTAACATGAAAGATTAGATTTATTCTGTTTGGTCCCAGAAAGCAAAACATGGAGTAAATAAGAGGCATATTTTTGTCTTATATAAGGAAAAACTTCCCAATAATAGTCCCACACATGGAATGAACTACTTTGAAAGGTAGTAGGTTACCACTCATTGGAAATCTTCCAAGTGAAAGCTGGATGACTTTTCATTTGGGATGTTAAAGGAATCTTTATTCAAATAAGAATGAGGCTGGTGCCCTCTGAGATCCCTTCTAGCTGTGATTTTATGATTACATCTATAAGCATAGGTGTCAATACAAGGCAACGATATCACACCTTCATCTCTCTCCTCCCTCAACAAAAAAAAAAGAAAAAGAAAATTTGTATTCCAATTTTTGCTTATTTTTTTTAGTATTTAGTTGATACGTTTTAAAAATTAAATCTTACTTTCTTTGGTTGGTGAATAAAAATGTTACTTGTGATTCAGCATTCGGATAGATGTTTGCATTAAAGAAAATAAAAATTAAAACCCCACAAGTGAATTGTAGTGTGCCAGCCTGTCTTTGTAAGCCTTCACTAATTTTGTGGAAGTGATTTAGTCCAAATGTCAGGGACAGAAATATCATATAATATAACTTTAGGAACCGGACCGGTCTAAGGTCCCAGACTGAATCTCTACTTGCTCCCTTCCATTTCTACCCCACCCCATCCCCATCAAGTGCATCAGAAGACCCCTTGCTGCTTGCAGCTTAACACTTTGCATCTGTTTTTCCAGAAATGTAATCAAGTGCAGCCCCAAGACAGATAATTCCAATTGATAACGCTCTTAATCCTTAATATCATGCCTGTGAGGTGTCCCAATTATCCCGTTTTCTTGTACATAATTCTCTATCTGTTTTCTTCCCGCTTTGTGTAGAGAGATACAACCTTTGAGCTGGTAAGTCTAACTTCTACTCTCATTTCTGAAAGAGTACTGTCTTCCTTTCTTCTCTGTGACATCTGGCCTGAGGCTCTCCCATTAAACTGGAAAGGCATTGAAGGCTTGAATAATGCTTCAATAATGCTCCAAGAAACACTAGGAACAAATGAAGATCATAAACTCTTAAAGGGCAGGGGGGTACCTTATTTTTCATGACATCTCTTTCAATGTTTTGGACATAGAAGACCTTTAAAATACTGAGGTAATGAATAGATAGATTTACTGAAAAGCTAACAAGGGAAGCAGGGAAATTTTATCCCTTTCCTCAATATATATGGACTTTCACTTTCAATTACTTTACCATGGATTCACTCTCAACTACTCCATCAACTACTTCCTTTACAAATACTATGCTTTATTCTCATGACAATCCTGGGAGGTAGGTGCTATTGTTATGATCCTCATTTTACAGATGAGGGAACAGAGGCAGGCAGTGATTAAGTGACTTGTCCAGGGTCATGCAGCTAGTAAATATCTGAGTCAGGAGTGGAATTCAGGTCTTCCTCACTCTGGGTCTAGTGCTCTATCCCCGCTATCTACCTCCAAAAAAAAATCCCATCTTTTATCACACTGTCTTTTACAGACCTGCGTTGGTGAGCCTATGGCATGCTTACCAGAAGGGGCTGCACTCCTTCCCCTCTCCACACATGGCTAAGGACATTTTTCTCATCACCTGCCCCCTCTGCCCAGGAACCCAATGGGAGTGCTTCTTACCCCACCCCCTTCCTGTCCCCCACTATCTGGGGTAAGTAGGGGGCTCCCATGCAGCATGAGAGTTACAGTTTGGTCACTCAGTCTCTAAAAGGTTCACCATCACTGGTATAGACTTTCCTCTATGCCTATAATATACTACTTCTCTCCTCTAGTTCTTTGAATCTTTTCCTATAAGATTCCTATAAGAGAACTTTCCTGATCCTACCACCCTCAACAGCGATGGAGTTGGGGAAAGGGGGGGACAAAACTAGGAAAGGGGATTGTGTATGAAGAAGACAGTCTATGTTTTGTGATGAGAGAAAATATGGACTTAGCAGAACATATGGTGGGTCTGTGGAGTTACAGCATAACCTCTGGTAGCATCCCGGTCCTTGGTCTTACTCCTCTTCCTTTAAATCCTCATGTAAGAGGATAGAATGAGAGTTGTACTCATCAGCTTGTGGGAGTTGGGAGCCCACACATAGCCCATATCAAAACTGGGCGAATAAGGGCTGAGGAAAACTATGTTCGGCTACAACCCAGACTGACTAGCTAGCTAATGGGGTCAGATAGACTTGCCCCTAACTTTTTATCCCTAGAGGAAGGGATAGCAAGTCAAAGCTTTGGGTACTGAGAACAGAAATACAGTGAGTCACCCGATAGCACAGCTATCTAAAAATTCAAAGTATATAGTACAAGATTATTAAACAGGGTTAAACACTCCACACCTTTATCTAGGATCATTTCCATTCTCACAAACTTTTATTAGTCACATCAAAAGGGGAAGTGATGTGTATGAGAAACATAGAAGGAAATCATCATGACAGAGCTCTACCTTTGACCCTGAGAGTCATACAAAGCTCATTGAATAATATATGGGTCACTAGTCATAAGGTATTTGAATGAATTATTTTTACAATCCTTGTTTGCACGTTTGCTTTTAACTCTATCAACCCCGTGCTCTCAGTACTCTATCGAAACTGTATATATAATCCAGAATTATAGGACTATTATAGTGCTAGAAAGGACCTTCGAGATCCTGTTGTTCCAAACCTCTCAGTTTAAGGAGGAGGAAACTGGGAACCAGAGAACTCAATAGTGAGGTATTGCTAGGAAGTAGCAGAACTGGGATTCAAACCTGGGCGCTTCTGACTCCCAACCCAAAGCTCTTTTTCCCTTTCCATTGTCTCTCCCTTGTGAATGGAAAGTACTCATATGTACTGACACACCCACCACATTATTTTCCCACAGATGATTTGTTTTTAAATTAATGACTCTAGTCATATAGTTTTGCTGTTTTTCGAAGGAAGAGATAGATATCCAAGAGGTGAGAGATAGCCTTGCTCAGGGGATAGGTGGCTGGCTATCAGGATGGAGTCAGGATGACTTGTTTCAAATCTTCCCTCTCAGGGGCAGCTGGGTAGCTCAGTGGATTGAGAGCCAGGCCTAGAGATGGGAGGTCCTTGGTTCAAGTCTGGCCTCAGACACTTCCCAGCTGGGTGACCCTGGGCAAGTCACTTGATCCCCATTGCCCACCCTTACCACTCTTCCACCTAGGAGCCAATACACAGTGTTGACTCTAAGACAGAAGGTAAGGGTTTAAAAAAAATAATAAAATCTTCCCTCTCACTGTACATTCATGGGGGAGACTATTTCTCAGTATTCTTTCCAACTCTTCCCCCTTTCCCCCAAAATATCATAAGATTATAAATTAACAGAATCTATATTGAGAGAGAGGGTTTCCTCCTGGGGAGTACCCAACACTTTCTAAGGGTGCTAATAATTCCCTAATTCCACTCCTTATTCCCATTTGAGCTCTGCCCTGGAAGTGGAGATGAGAGAGCCCAAGTTCAGCTCAAACTGTTCCCCGAGATTTTTGCCATTGGTGCCTGTTGCACAGTAGTGTCCACCTGTGTAGTGGGCATATTAGCCTCAAATGCAGGGAATCTCCATAACAAGAGGCTGTAAAAAGGAAGTAAAAAGGAGTCATTTCCTCTTGGTTTTTTCCCTCATCTCAAATGCTATAGCTATTACCTTTTGACTGTTCCTTCCTGATAATCCAAACAGAGGGTCACAGAGCACTAGGGGAAAGGGAAGTGATGATGCAATACCCAATGGTGATGCTGCAGAAAAAAGAGAGGGAGAGAGAATGCTATTAAGGAAAAAACAAAATTCAATGGCTAAAAAGGAGGAGCTTAGGACAAAGCACCAGCTATTGGTGTGCTCCCTCTGACTGTGCTATTGGGGATGGCTGTGTTGGACCTGGCCTCAGGAGAGACCTGAGTTGGAATTCTGCCTTCACACTGGTGGGGAGGAGGAGTGTGCCCATATGCAAATAGGACTCCATGGCTGGGGCCATAATGGGCAAATCACTTTCCTTGCTCCAACCTCATGTTACTCAGCTATAAAATGACCAGGATGGTGCTGGTAGGACTCACCTCACAGGATTGTGATGACAATTAAATGAAATAAATTGTGGAAAGTACCTAGTAAACTTGAAATGCTTAATTAATGGCAATAACCATCCTTTCCCCCTCCTCTCAATAGTACTTTGTATCTCTTATAATGTACTTTTAAAAAAGAATCCTTACCTTCTAACTTTGTATCAATTCTAAGACAGAAGAGTGACAAGAGGTAGGCAATCAGGATCAAGTGACTTGTCCAGGGTCACTTAATTAGGAAGTATCTGAAGCTAGATTTGAACTCAGGTCCTTCTGATTTCAAACTTGACACTCTATCTGTGCTACCTAGCTGCCCCTTTCAACTTCTTTTAATGTGCTGTGGTCCCATATTAGATCGTAAGCTATTTGAGGGCAGAGACTGTCTTATGCCTTTCTCTGTATCCCCTGTGCTTAGCACACTGCCTTTCTTTACAGGCACACAGTAGGTCCTTAATAAATGGTTAATGACTCTGATTTTGAAAGTACTGGGTACGAAGATATGGTAGACAAAAGACTGGGCACAGCCTGGAGAGGAAGACACGGCAACTACTAGAGAGCCTTCTTTAGAGGGAAGTTCCATAAGGAGCCGTCCAGTGAGAGGGAGAGATCACAAGGATGGAGGGCATCTCCAGTGTGTGAATCCCAGGGCTGGAGGGAGCTTCTAGGTTAAAGAGGTTTCAGGGGCTTGGTAGAGGAACCCAGCCTACAGGCTGGAAAGGAATATCCATTCCATACTGAATACACAGTGAATTGTTCAGAGTTCTAGACTTGGTGTTTGGGAGGCATGGATTCAAGTTCTGCCTCAAATATTTGCCGGCTGTATAATCCTGGAAAAATCCCTTAACCTCATAGCTTCAGTTTTCTTATCTGTAAAATGGGGATAGCTGTGCCTATTTTCCAGGATGGTTGCAAGGATCAGGTGAAGATCAAATAATAAGCACTTTCCAAACAATAAAGTACTACATAAATATTTATGTATTTTTGTTATCTATAATATAATATGTAA
>NW_025386455.1:0-5537 GCF_016433145.1 Gracilinanus agilis
TCTCTCTCTCTCTCTCTCTCTCTTTCTCTCTCTCTCTCTCTCTCCCCTCTCCCTGTCCCCAACCTCTCTCTCTCTCTCTGAAGCCCATACCTTCTATATCAGTTCTAGATTGACCACAGAAGAGTGGTAAGTGGTAAGGGCTAGTCATTTGGGATTAAGTAACTTGCCTGGGATCACACAGCTAGGAAGTATCTGAGGGAAGATTTTAACCTGAGACTTCCCTAATCCAGGTTTAGCTTTCTCTGTGCTACCTAGTTGGCCCCAGATGTAATCTCCATTAGAGACAGCTTGGTAGAGGGGAAAGAACTCTGGCTTTACAAGCAGAAGCCCTAGCTTTGACTCTTGCCTCTAATTCTTTCCACCTATTCAACCTTGGGCAAATCTCTTAATCTTCCTGAATCACATTTCTTTCATCTGTAAAATGTAGAGTTTGGACTAGATCACTTCCGAGGTCCCTTTCAGCTCCAGATCTACAATCCTATCATCAAAAGGGTCTTTTGTAAGAAGAGAGAGATCAGGAGGATGGATTTGCCTTTGACAACCTCTATTTGTCCAAATAGATACAAGAGTTATTTTTTCATATTTCCTTATGCTACGTTGTAAGATCCCTAAGAGCAGGATCCCAGTCCTAACTATATTCATATTCCCAGTGCCTTTCCCAGGCTTGTAAATTAGCAGAAAGGAATAAATATTTGTTGAATTAATAAGCTGAGCCAGGAAGGAGTGTGGAGCTCATTGGAACAGGAGAAACCCCAGACAGGCTGAAACTCAGGCATCTTGTTTATGAGCTTCTCAATAAAATGAAACAACAAAATTAATTACAATACTTTGCAAATGTATGCCATTGTATGTTATTTCATTTGATTTTCATAACATTTCTATGACAGAGTGAAAACATTAGTATTCCCATTTTACATATGACAAAACTGAGTAATTGTTTTGCCCAACTCAGAGGATTTGTCATCTGCCCAATGTCACATAGCTAGTAAATGAGAAATATGAGATTTGAACCCACAGCAGAAAGGTTAGGGAGAGAGTAGGTGGTAGATGAGACAAGGCTTTCCTCCTACAGTTTCTAGCTGAGCTACAGAGGCAGAATTTGGCCTCTATGATTTTAAAAAATGCCCTTCAATTGGTTACCATTGGCATGTTCTGAAATATAACAGGAAAATGGATTATGCCCATTATGGGAAAAATCTAGATGAAATGTATTTCTAATGAAAATATGGCCCCTCTTACTCCCACTATATATTGCAGTAAATGGTTTGATTTAAGATTTCAGAAGCAGTATGGGGGAGGGCCCGGAAATATTTGAATTCTGTTTTGGATGTGGCTCTGTAAAAAGGCAAGCAATATAGGCCGCTTCTTAAAGCTAGATGGCATTGTGGCACCAGGGCATTTTCTGTTGAGGATTTTTCCACTTCTCTCTATTCTCCATCAGTGATCACCAGGGGAAAAGGACCAGGGGTCGGACCTGACTGGTTGTCGTTTCCATTGTCACAGTTCAGGGGTTTTTGAAAAATCGGATAAACCCTGATTCTATATACTGTCTTATGTTTTTTTCCTGTAATTCTTTAATGTGTCTGGGCATCATCTTTCCAGATAGGACATGTAGTCCTAAAGGGAGCAGAGGAAAGAATCTGCTAGATCGCTCAGTCTAATCCTTTCATTCTATAGAGACTTGGGGAAGGTCACAAAGCTAAACATGTTCCCTCTTCCAACATCCCTGTTTCTGTTGATGAAAGACTATTTCTTAGCTATTCTAGTCACCCAGGCTTAAAACCTGGAAGTTTCTCTTCTTTATTCTCTGCTACATCCCATCCATATCCCATCAGGTGCCTGGCCCTCTTGATTCTACTATTACAATATACCAAGAAGAATCAGCATGGTTTGATGGAAAGAACAATGAGTTTGGAGTTTGAGGAATCAGGTTCAAATATTTTCCTTGACAGTCACATAGCTTTGTTGGGCATCAGTTTTCTCGTCTATAAAATGAGGGAATTGGACTAAGGGGCTTCTTAATATAGGATGCTATGAATATCTCATGAATGAATAAATGTATGAAAAAGCACCTATTAAGTATTTACCATAAGCCAAGCACTGCACTAAGTCTTAAAGGTAAAAATGGAAAAAGGATACAGTCCTTGTTTTCAAAGAGCTCACCTAATTGAGAGACACACACAGATAAGACAAGTCAGTTTTAGAGGACCAGAATTATTCGGGGTATAAAAGCAGATCTGGTTGTATACTTCGCCCCTAGAGGGTGTAGCTTTCAGGGAAGGACCTTTAAAGAAAATGGCAAGTTATATGGTAAAGCCTAGTGGACTTAACCATCTCACTAGAGGACTGTAGTTGGTGCCCCTCATATCATCCAAGCAATATGAATAGATATATCGATATTATTGATATATTACTCCTCTCCCCAATCTCTCTAAATCATGGAATTAAATTCTCATCATCTCTTTCCTGGATTGTTCTAATAGTCTTCCAGTTGGTCTCACCTCCAATTTCTTCCCTTTCTGAATTGCTTTAGTCCACAGCTAGTAAAACATTTTTACCCTTAGAACATCAAACTAATCATATCAATCCTCTGCTCAAAAATATGCCTCTAGGAAAAAATACCAAATAAATTGGCCTTTAAGACCTCACATGGTCTGTTCATAACTTAATTTTCTATTCTTATTTCACATTATTATCTTTCACACACCCTACATTTTAGACAAAATGACCTACTACCTGGTCTTTGAACTTGACCTATAATCTCCCATCAAGACTTTCACATTGATCATGGACTATGTTTGGAGTGCCCTACAAAATATGACTTTCACATTTTAACATCCTTTCTTCCTTCAAGGCTCACCTGTTCCTGACTTTTTCTTTCTTTCCAACATTTCTTTTAGCACATTGAAACTGTTTCCTACTCCTGTCACTCTCTATCTTGAATTAGTATATATTCTGTATCTCCCCTTAGTAGATATAATGGTTATGAAGTTTGGCTCAGTGGATAGAGTGCCAAGCCTGGAGTCAGGAAGATCTGGGTTCAAAACCAGTATTAGCTGCGTGACCTGGGCAAGTCACTTAACCTCTGTTTTCCTCAATCCACTGGAAAAGGAAATAGCAAACCATTCCAGTTATCTTTGCCGGAATGGTCTATGGGGTCACAAAGAATCACACATAACTAAGCAAACAAATAACAACAATTCATCTTTGTGTTCTCAGTGCCCAGATAATGGCTTGTTTACTTCATGAATGTTTGTTGAAGGAATAAATGAATGAATGAGTGAATAAATAAATGAGTGACTAAAATCCTTATCTCCCAATTCTCAGTGCAGTATTCTGCTCAGCACAAATATACAGCCAGTTTTCTCCATGTTCATTCATTCCTTGGGCCTTTTCTCATTAGTCCACAACTCAGGAATACTCTGTTTCTTTCTTTCCAACTATATCAATATGCCTGGTTCCGGAAGGATTAGCTCAAGACTTCCATGAAATAGAGGCTTAAATACTTAGAACTGAAATAGATCTTAGATGTCATTGAATTTGACTCATATATAAAGTAGATATCTCCAGCAGTTCTCGTACTCAGGAAAAACCTCAAAAGAAGTATAGGATAAGCCCAAAGGAGACTGGAGGAGAGAAGAAAAAGTTTAGAAGAGGCACAGTAAGGAGCATGATAGAAAATCAGTGAGGATTCACTGTTGAGCAGCAGTGAGAACTCAGTTGAGATTTAGAAAGCATAAACTCATAGTAGATTTTGGTCAGCCTGATTCTGGTCAGTCATGCCCTCTTGCTCTCTTCAGTAACACATGGCTAAAAGCAGAAGCAGAGACTTCCTATGGTCAGTCATCTGAGATTGAAGTCTGGAAAAGGATGAATGGCAAAAAGGAAAGGGGAGATGGGATTCCAGCAGAGAGAACAATAAAAAGTTCACTTGGTTATTGACAAAGGGTCAAAGGATATGAACAAGCAATTTTCAGATGGAGAAATCAAAGCTATTAACGATCATATGAAAAAAAATGTTCAAATTAACTCTTGATTAGAGAAATGCAAATTAAAACAACTATGAGGTACCACCTCACACCTATCAGATTGGCCAATATGACAGTAAAGGAAGGTGATGAATGTTGGAGGGGATGTGGAAAAATTTGGACCCTAATGCATTGTTGGTGGGGTTGTGGAATGATCTAACCATTCTAGAGGGTAATTTGGAGCTATGCCCAAAGGGCTATAAAATTATGCATATTCTTTGATCCTGTAATAATGGGTCTGTATCCCAAAGAGATCATACAAAAGGTGAAAGGACCTACTTGTATAAAAATATTTATAGCAGCTCTTCTTGTGGTGGCAAAGATCAGAAATTGAGGGATGCACATCAGTTGGGGAATGGTTGAACAAACTGTGTATATGTTGGTGATGGAACCATATTGTGCTATAAGCTAGAAAGATATACATAAGCTGATGCGGAGAGAAATAAGATGAACCAGGAGAACATAAGAGCAATATTGTAAAATGATAAATTGTGAATTGCAGCTACTCTCAGGAATGCAATGATTCAGGACAATTCTGAAGCGTTAATAACAAAGAATTCTATCTACCTCCAGAAAGAGAACTGCTAGAGTTGGAAGCAGATCAAAGCTTACTATCTTCCGCATTAGTTTATTTATAGTTTTATTTTGGGGTTTTGGCTTTATGTGAGTATTCTCTTATAATAATGACAAATATGGAAGTGTGTTTTGCATGATAATACATGTATAATCCAGATCAAATTACTTACCATCCCTGAGAGTGAGGAGGAAGGAAGGGAGAGAGACATTAGGATCATATAATTTCAGAAAATATGTTGAAAATTGTTATTGCATGTAATTAAGAAAATAAAGTATCTTTGAATTAAAAAAAGGTTCATTAAATTAAAAAAAAAGTTCAGGGGGCAGCTGGGTAGTTCAGTGGATTGAGAGTTAGGCCTAGGGACAGGAGGTCCTAGGTTCAGATCCGGCCTCAGACACTTCCCAGCTGTGTGACCTTGGGCAAGTCACTTGACCCCCATTGCCCACCCTTACCACTCTTCCACCAAAGAGCCAATACACAGAAGTTAAGGGTTTAAAAAAATAAAAGGTTCACTTGGTTAATGGAGAGGAAAGGAGGAAAATGAATCCAGAGAAGGATGATGGCCAAGGAGAGCTCAGAGGGCTAGAGGCACTAGAGGTTATGATAAGAAGAAAGAAGTTCAGGAGCTATGAGAAATGGGGAGAGGTGGAAAAATTGGTTTTGGCCAGATAGAGGCATTTAATTTAATCAGTCAATCAATGATTTTATTTATTTAAGAATAGCAGACTATGCCAGAGAGAGGTATTTAAGAGCTTTTGATCATGGAAGTAGAACACATCATATTGTCTAGGAAACTCCTCTTACCCCTTTACCTGGTGAGAACAGTGTTGGGATTGAACTTGTGTGAGACTGAGGTAGGATAAGAGCTCAGGTGACTAACATGGAAGAGATTTATGAGCTAGAAGGCCAAGGTGTTTTAATAGATATTAACA
>NW_025386456.1:0-5458 GCF_016433145.1 Gracilinanus agilis
AACACCAGTACTAAGCACACCTATTTTGATTTGAATGTTAAGCACCTTTTTGTTTTGGAAGCTTCTCTATTGGTTGAAAGTTTCTTCTTTGGAAACCCAGCTCCTAAGTTTGACCTTTTGTCTTTAATTTGTTACAGCTGACCATTCCCTAATGCTAATAGTTGCTGAATGTTAGTAGGCTTCCCAAAAGGTATAAAGAAACACTCAGGTTCAGTATCTTTTTGGAGTTGGTGCTAAGAGCTGTGTCTTCTCCCAGGGAGTAATTGGTACTTAGGGCCTTTGGTTTTGTATGATTTGATGTATGATTCTGTTGGGTGGCCAAATATCTGAATGTTTTCTTTCCTCATGATTAAAAGAGTGAGTTTCTAATTACTTGGAAGTTTGGTATTAATTTCCAAGTAAACTACATACACACATGTACACACATATACACATATGCACACATATGTAAACACATATACACATATGTATATGTGCATGTATATGTACATGTGTATATATACACACAGGATCAACTGGAGATTAGTGACAGAACTGAGCCTCAAACCCAAGTCAAGGGTTGGAAGGAACCTTAGAAGTCTAGTCTAATGCCATCATTTTAGAGTTGAGGAAACTGAGGTCCAAGAAAATTAAATGATTTGCTTAAGTTAATATAGTAAGAGATTTAAGTAGGATTTGAATACATGCCCTCTGGCCCCAGAGTCTGAGCTCTTTCTACTATATCCTGCTGCCTCCCAGCCCAGCCCACCCCCAACCTTAGATTCTGCGCTTTTTCCACTCAACCACCATTGGCCTCTTGCAAGGTCTTTACCTGAGATGACATTCTTCTATGGAACAGTGTGCCTAGCTCCCTTCTCTCTTCTGTGTTAAGCTCATTTGTGGGCTCAGACAGATTCAACTTTCAGAATTCGTGCCTTCTATTTCCTCAGTCAAGGACAAAAAGGATACTCGGCCATTATTTCCATTATATGAGAATGAATTACTAAAAGTAGAGAAATCTTAGGAATATGCTATGGGAGGGTGAACATTACTGTTCCCAGGTGCCAGTGTCAAGATTGAAGAGGGGGTATAAAAATCATATGGGACATGTGCCAACAAGTGGCATGCATGGTGAGTTTCATCATTGCCTCACCTGGAGCTCTACCTTGATCAACCTTGATCACAGACATACAAAGACTGACAGAACATTGATCTAAGGAATCTGTGCTTCACAGACACAGACATTGACGTGCACTTCATAAAATAATCTGCCCTGAGGCCCACAGGAATACTGTGCCCTGGAACACACCCAAATGGATAAACCAGAAAGGAATCCAAAGATGTCTGCAGCTAATCAGAATTCCCTAGGTACATGATGGCCTAACAGAGGCCCATCAGTCCTGCATGAACAAGGCAGATCATAAGGATCCCAGAAGTACTTGGGAAAACCAATATCTTCTGCACTACTGCTCCCCTCTTTCCCCCCACCAATTTCAAAGTATTTTTTATGCTTTCTTGACTCTCTTGTGGCAAACTAACCAACACTCCTGGTCTGATTCTCAAACCCAAGATTCCCTTTCTGCTACAGGTTTTAATTCCAGCAAATACCCCTAGCTTGAACTTGATAATGCTCTAATTCTTTTCCTATAGCCCACCACCCCTTGTGGGGAATATTCTGTACTTCTCCTCTCCTTATAGTTTAAACTACATTTGGTCCCTCTACTTCTGATCTCACTCTTTTCTAAGCCCTCTGCAATTTGACTTCCAGTCTTATCATTCAGTGGAAAAATTCTCTACAAAGAAACCTCCTGAATAACTATTGGAGAGGAGTCTGTCTATGGCTCCACACTCCTGGGGCTGTGACTTATTATTACACAGCTCTGGTATGCTTCAAAGTTTAAACTACACAAGTTCTAGCTTGGGCTTATTGCTAAAGGTCTTTAGTGAGCTGGTGCAGCATAATTATGATTCCATCTTCTTTATCCATTATAGGCTTTCTTGGTTAACTTTTAGAAACTCCCTCCCTCTCTTTTCTTTTTTCTTTTTTTTAAACCTTTAATTTCCACCTTAGAATCAATATTATGTATTGGTTCCAAGGCAGAAGAGTGGTAAGGGCTAGGCAATGGAGATTAAGTGACTTCCCAGGGTAGCATAGCTAGAAAGTGCCTGAGGTCAGATTTGAACCCAGGATCTGGCTGGCTCTCAATCCACTGAGCTACCCAGCTGCCCCCTCTTCCCTCTCTTTTCCTACTGATTTATCTCTTTGACCTTATTTCTCCACCAGCCAACCAATGCCTGCCACAACATACTGTTTGTCTGAAAACCCTATGTAAACCTTGGCCCCCAAGGGCTCTGGACTTTCAGCTAGAGAGTGTATCCCCCTATTCATCTTCCACCACCACCCAGCATGTTGTTCCTGGGGTGGTGGGAGCAAGGGAGGCTACATGCTACTCTGTTCCTGAATGAATTCCTATGTCCTCTGTGCTGCATTTGGCTGGATCATTCTAATCTATCTCAGAGTCTCTGTGTGCCATTCACCTGAACTCTAATTTTTTTGTGACATCGATGATCTCTTGATTTCCAAATCTAAAGACTTTTCCCCAGTCTTCAGCCTTCTTGATCTTCGCAACATTTGATACTGTTAATCACCTCCCCCTCACTGGCCTCTTCCCTGTATTTTTTGGTAATCTTGCTCTATTTGACCACCTATTCTCAGTCTAGTTTTCTGGATTTTCATCCATGTCATGCTCTGTAAATGTGGTTGCATCCAGGAGCGAGCTTCTACTGGTTCTCATAAGAGCTAATTCTTACATTTTCTGTGTGACCATTTATACCTAGGAAATTAGCAAAGGCTATACAAGGCTTGATTCGTTGTTTTGTTGATTCTTTAGACTTAATAAAATAATGGAGAAAATGTTAATAACACTGCATCTCCCCATTGCTACCAAACAATGCATTCAAGACCCTTTCCATCTGTATCTTATTTTTCCTTATAATGTGTCTTACCTTATGTAACGCCCTTTCACTTACTCCTCATTGCAGCTAAACTCTTACTTACTCCATCTTCTATTCTTTTTTTAAATTTTTAATCATTTATTAATATTCATTTTTAACATGGTTACATGATTCATGCTCCTACTTTACCCTTCACCCCCTGCTCTCCCCCCACCCATGGCCGACGCACATTTCCACTGGTTTTATTATGTGTCCTTGTTCAAGACCTATTTCCAAATTGTTGTTAGTTGCATTGGTGTGGTAGTTTCGAGTCCACATCCCCAATCATGTCCACCTCAACCCATGCGTTCAAGCATTTGTTTTTCTTATATGTTTCCTCTCCTGTAGTCCTTCCTCCGAATGTGGGTAGCGTTCTTTACCATAAATCCCTCAGAGTTGTCCTGTGTCATTGCTTTCTGCTGGTACAGAAGTCCATTGCATTCGAATTTTTCCATAGTATATCAGTCTCTGTGTACAGTGTTCTTCTGGCTCTGCTCCTTTCACTTTGCATCAGTTCCTGGAGGTCTTTCCAGTTCACCTGGAACTCCTCTAGTTTATTATTCCTTTTAGCACAATAGTATTCCATCACCAGCATATACCACAATTTGTTCAGCCATTCCCCAATTGAAGGACATCCCCTCCTTTTCCAGTTCTTTGCCACCACAAAAAGCGCGGCTGTAAACATTTTCGTATAAGTCTGTTTATTTATGATCTCTTTGGGGTACAAACCCAAAAATGGTATGGCTGGATCAAAGGGCAGGCATTCTTTTATAGCCCTTTGAGCATAGTTTCATATTGCCAGCCAGAATGGTTGGATCAGTTCACAACTCCACCAGCAATGTATTAATGTCTCAATTTTGCCACATCCCCTTCAGCATTCATTACTCTCCCCTTCTTTCATTTTAGCCAATCTGCTAGGTGTGAGGTGATACCTCAGAGTTGTTTTGATTTGCATTTCTCTAATTATTAGAGATTTAGAACACTTTCTCATGTGCTTATTGATACTTTTGATTTCTTTACCTGAAAATGGCCTATTCATGTCTCTTGCCCATTTATCAATTGGGGAATGGCTTGATTTTTTATACAATTGATTTAACTCCTTGTATATTTGAGTAATTAGACTCCTGTCAGAGTTTTTTGTTATAAAGATTTTTTCCCAATTTGTTGTTTCCCTTCTGATTTTGACTACATTGTTTTTGTTTGTACAAAAGCTTTTTAGCTTAATATAATCAAAACCATTTAATTTACATTTTGTAATTTTCTCTAACTCTTGCTTGGTTTTAAAATCTTTCCTTTCCCAGAGATCTGACAGGTATACTATTTTGTGTTCACTTAACTTATTTATAGTTTCTCTCTTTATATTCAAGTCATTCACCCATTCTGAATTTATCTTGGTGTAGGGTGTAAGATGTTGATCTAAACCTAATCTCTCCCATATTGTTTTCCAAATTTCCCAGAAGTTTTTGTCAAATAGTAGATTCATGTCCCAAAAGTTGGGCTCTTTGGGTTTATCATACACTGTCTTGCTGATGTCATTAACCCCAAGTCTATTTCACTGATCCTCCCTTCTATCTCTTAGCCAATACCATATTGTTTTAATGACTACTGCTTTATAGTATAGTTTAATACCTTGTACTGCTAGGCCCCCTTCCTTCACATTTTTTTTTCATTATTTCCCTTGATAGTCTTGATCTTTTGTTATTCTAAATGAAATTTGTTATAGTTTTTCCTAATTCAGTAAAGAAGTTTTTTGGTAATTTGATAGGTATGGCGCTAAATAGGTATATTAATTTGGGTAGGATGGTCATTTTTATTATGTTAGCTCTTCCTACCCATGTACAATTAATGGCTTTCCAATTGTTTAACTCCAGTTTTATTTGCTTGGAAAGTGTTTTGTAGTTGTTTTCATATAATTGCTGTGTTTGTTTTGGTAGATAGATTCCCAAGTATTTTATATTGTCTAGGGTGATTTTAAATGGTGTTTCTCTTTCTACCTCTTGCTGCTGTGATGTGTTGGAAATATATAGAAATGCTGATGATTTATGTGTATTTATATTGTATCCTGCAACTTTGCTAAAGTTGTTGATTATTTCTACCAGCTTCTTAGTTGATTCTCTAGGATTTTTTAAGTATACCATAGCTTAGTCTCCTCATTGCCTATTTGGATACCTTCAATTTCTTTTTCTTCTCTAATTGCTACTGCTAGTGTTTCTAGTACTATGTTGAATAATAGAGGTGATAATGGGCATCCTTGTTTCACACCTGATCTTATTGGGAAGGCATCTAATTTATCCCCATTGCATATAATGCTTGTTGATGGTTTTAGGTATAAACTATTTATTATTTTTTAGGAAAGGTCCTTCTATTCCTATACTTTTCAGTGTTTTCAATAGGAATGGATGCTATATTTTGTCAAAGGCTTTTTCAGCATCTATTGAGATAATCATGTGATTTTTGTTTGTTAGACTGTTGATATGGTCAATTA
>NW_025386457.1:0-4032 GCF_016433145.1 Gracilinanus agilis
AAGAAAGAAAGAAAGAAAGAAAGAAAGAAAGAAAGAAAGAAAGAAAGAAAGAAAGAAAGAAAGAAAGAAAGAAAGGAAGAAAAACAATCTTGAAAATATATTTATACTGAAGTATCTTCTAGAATAAATAATGTTATAGGAAGGTTCCAAGTTAGGACATAAGTGTTGGTGGAAATGTTACATGGTCAAAATTAATGTCTGGGAAATATTCTTAGATAAGGATGACAGGAGAAAGTATGTGTTGAATTTAAAGTTGAAGACTTGAGTTCAAATTTCAGCTCTCCAGTGGCAGTATTAATGTTTTTTTCAGTTTTAAAATAAGAGGACTTGGGTTAGATGGCCACTGAAAATCCTTCCTAGACTATGAACCTATGATGCTTTGCACCACCGCTGACCAAGTTTTAGAGCAGAGTTACCAAATGGTCACATAACCTATTCATTGGCTAATTCTTTGTCTGAAAAACAAAAATGAAAGAACTCACTATGTCAGACTGCTTTGAGTGGCTCTGGTGGATCTTCCCATTAACAGAGATGCTAAAAAAAAAAAAAAAAATGGCGGAGTAGGACGTGAAATCTGCCCTCAAGGAGAGTAATTTATCTAGATGGTCAATATCCTAAAACTAAAAAGTAAAAGCTGTGTAACTGAGGACTTTCTAGTTCTGTGAGCTAGATTTCCTCCCAACTTCATCATGCTTAAATTCATTATATTGGTGATCCTGAAGACGGTGACTTGACCAGTCAAGTCCTATATTTGGCCCCTGTTTTATTATTCAAGCCTCTTCCTTCATTGCTTTTATTTCAGAATAAGCCATTTCCCCAATAATAAGTCGTTTATTTCATAATAATAAATAAGTCACTTATTTCAGAATAAGTCCATATCCCCCAAACACAACTTACCATGATGCCTGAGAAACAAATCCCTTCGAAGTACCACACGTAGTTGGTGAGTTTGTGGCTGGATGCATATGATGTCTGTCCATTTGGGAAATATAACAAGATATTAACAATAATACTCCAAAGTGCGAGGGGAATCATCAGGCAACTGAGGCAGCCACTGCATCTCCGAGCCCCCATTCTGGTGTGGGCAGCCACTGAATGTCCTCTTCAGAACTTGAGTGTCAAAAAGGTCTCGGAGATTTCTTTCCTCGCTGTTCTTTCTTTCCTTCTTTCCTTCCTTCCTTCCTTCCTTTCTTCTTTCTTCTTTTTCTTTTCTTTCCTACCTACCTGTGACTTTCTTTTCTGGGTCAGACTTGCACTACATATTCATGAGGAGCTAGCTGCTTAGCTATAACTCCAGCCAAACATTATCAGCATTAAATAGTAGTTTACTGTTCGGGGAACAATAGACAATAATCACTGGCTGAAGAGCCTGACTCGTCTTCATCCTGTGCCAGAAGTAATGAGGTGTGCTGTGTGGTGGGTTCTTTTTTTTTGTTGTTGTTCTCGTTTTAACATGTCATTTTCCTCTAGATTAGAGACCTCCAGGCTTAACTCTGTGTGGGTTTTAAGAAGGAAGTTTATAGAAAGGAAAGTGAAGCCAGGCAGCTTTTATCTGACTACTGCAAACAGGAGGCTTAGTGGGAACAGGATGATCATCTGAGAGTAGAGAAGCAAGTCCCAAGAGCTCTGTGAGTTCTCATTGCTCCACTCTGTGCCTGTGTTAGTGCCCACCTTCCTTCTCTGGAGCTGAGAAAGACACAGCGGGATCTGTTTAGAGGGCTGTGCATATGCCTATTTGTATGCATGTGTACATAAACATGTATCTTACACACATATCTATATATGTAGAGGAGAGAAGACAGACACATGTATTCTAATGAGCTGGTCTCGGAGTCAGAAAGACATGGGTGCAAATTTGGCCTCATACATACTGATAGTATGACTCTGGATAAGTCACTTAAGTCCTCAGTGCTCTAGACACAGATTTACTTCATTCCTTTCTCTTTCTTTCTCTCTCACTCTGTCTATCTATTCTTCTATCTGCCTATCCATCCATCCATCCATCTCTGATTCTCTCTGTCTGTCTGTCTGTTTGCCTATTCTTCTATCTACCTGTCTATCTAGTCACCTCTGACTCTCCCTCTCTCTTTCCCTCTCTCTATCTCTGTCTCTGTCTCTTTGTATCTCTCCCTGTCTTCTCTCTCCCTCTCCCTCTCTCTGTCACTCTCTCCCTCTTCATCTTTCTGTCTCTCTGTCTCTCCTTCTTTTCCTCTCTTGCTCTCTCCATCTCTCTGTCTCTCTGTCTGTCTCTCTCTGTCTGTTTCTCTGTCTCCCTCTCTCTTTCTCTCTCCCTTTCTCCATATCTCTGTCTCTCTGTCTCTGTCTCTCTTTGTCTGTCTCTCTCCCTCTATTTCTCCTTCTTTTCCTCTCTTGCTCTCTCAATCTCTCTGTCTCTGTCTCTATCTCTCTCCCTCTCTCTTTTTCTCTCCCTCTCTTTCTCTTTCTTTTTTTCTTTCCCTCTCTCCATCTCTCTGTCTCTCTCCCTTTCCCTCTCTGTAAATTATAACACTACCACTCAGTTTACAGGGTTGTTGTGAAGATTATATGTGATCATACTTGTAAACCACTTTATAGACCTTAAAGAGCCATTGAAATGCCAGCTCTCATTAATTTGGCCAGGTAAGAGTGGAATGGAACAATGACTTGAAGAACCACTGTGCTGCCACAGAGAAAGAATGGCCTTTGGGAATTAGAGTATCTGGGCTCAGATTCTCCCTCTAATGCTTATTATATGTGTGTCCTTGGGCAAGTCACTCAACCAACTTGGGCTCATTTTTCTAATCTGTAAAAATAAAGGAGTTGAATTAGATAGTCTTTGATAATCCTTTTAGGGTTAAATCAATGATCCTTTAATTTCACTCTCAAGCTAGTGTGATAAGATTTTACCTTTCCCAGAATCTTTCTAATTTCAACCCAGGTCAGGTCAGGTATGGCATCACAATGGGGCTTCATGCCATTGTTAGAGGACTTTGTTCTTTTACCTTTGTTCAATGGGTGCCTCTTCAGCAGAACCCCCAAAGTAAGGGACTTGGGTTTCTGATTTTCCTTACCTTATTGCCTCTGAAATAAATGCCCAATCCTTTAAGCCTTGTGAAGAGTTTGTACTATTAGTAACTGAGGAAGCAGACAAGGATTTAAAGTAACGCATTGAGGGAAAATTGCAAAATTATGAGAAGTTTTAATAGCTAATTTTTGCTTTTAATGAAATATAAGCACAGCCAGGCATGAACTATTTTAGCTCATTTCTGTCTTGGGATTCAATTTCACTCTAGCTTTCTCTCTTTCAGTTCCCTGGGGATAGACTTCCTGGCTTCTCTTGCCTCCTCCCTGTTTCCCCATTAGTAAAGCTAAGAAAGTTTCTTCCTCTTTTGCTCTGTCCTTTAGGCTCCAAGGATGCTCCCAAGGTGGAAAAATAGGTCTTAAATAGTAGATCACCGAGTCTACATTTATGTCTCAGCCATCCAACTCAATTTCTCCCAACTTCTGGTACCAAAACCAAAATCAATTCTTCACATAAAGGTGATGTATAAGAAAAATGTATACACACTTTTCACCTCCACCCCAATATAGTTTTTATTTACTTTGTTAAATATTTCCCAATTACATGTAAAAAATTTATAACATTCATTTAAAAAATTTTGAGTTCCATATCCTCTCCCTTCCCTCTTGAAAGGGCAAGCAATATTGATTATATGTGTGGAGTCCTTTTAAACATATATCCATATTAGCCAAAGGAAACACACACGAAACAAGAAAAATTAACAAAGTAATAAAAGCATGTTTCAATCAAGACTCAGGGTTAATCAGTTCTCTCTTTGGAGGAGGAGAGAATTTTTTACCAGGGGTCCTTTGGAATCATCTGGATCACAGTCTCCATCAGAGTAATCAAGTCTTTCATAGTCTCTTATGTACCCACCTTTCAAGGGCAGTTGTCTCATGTCAACATGGCTGACATCAGGTCCTTTGAAATTATCTGGGATTAACACACATATACCCCCATCCCACTTCTCTCTCTCTCTCTCTCTCTCTCTC
>NW_025386458.1:0-1367 GCF_016433145.1 Gracilinanus agilis
TTGTCAGAAATCATAATAGCCACTCCTGCCTTCTTTTTCTCATTTGATGCCCAAAAGATTTTGCTCAAGCCCTTAACCTTAAACTTGTGTTTATCCACCGGCCTCATATGTGTTTCTTGTAGACAACATATGGTAGGATTTTGGTTTCTAATCCACTCTGCTATTTGCTTCCATTTTATGAGTGAGTTCATCCCATTCACATTCAGAGTTATAATTATCAGTTGTGCATTCACTGACATTTTTGTATCCTCCCCTAGTCCCACCCCTTCTTCTTACACTATTTTCTTTTAAACCAGTGGTTTGCTTTGAGCCAGTATTCCTTATCCCCTCCTTTGATTAACTTCCCTTTCTACTCCCTCCCTTATTATTGCCCTCTTTTTATTTTTAAAGGTCTAATAAATTCCCTCCCCTTTCTTCTCCCCTCCCTTTTTTGACCTCCCCACTCCTCTCCTTCCCTTGGTTTATCCCTTCTGACTTTCTCAGTAGGGTTAGATAGAGTTTTAGAGTTTTTTTATACCAATGGATAATGTAGCTACTCTTCCCTCTCCAGGTTGATTACACTGAGAGTAAGGTTTAAATATTACCTCTTAATGTCTCTTCCTCTCCTTCTTATACTAGAATTTGTCCGCTCCCCTTCCCATGCCCTCTTTGTGTGTGATAGAATATCCTATTTTTCTTATTCTCTCAAGTTTCTCTTGGTGTCCCCTTCTACTCACGCCTCTCTTTCTCTCCCACCCTGTCATCTTAGACCATTTAGTATTCCACCCTCTCCCTATGAATTATTCTTCTGATTCCTATAATAGTGAATACTATAATAGTGAATAGAGTTCACTACAGAGAATTATACATAGCATTTCTCCACATAGGAATACAGATAATTAGATCTTATTGTAGCCCTTAAAGAGGCAAATTTAAAAAATTATGAGTTTTCTTTCTTTCCCCTCTGTTTCTTATTTACCTTTTCATGTTTCTCTTGATTTTTGTGGTTGGCTATCAAACTGTCCATTTAGTCCTGGTCTCTTCTGTGCAAATACTTGGAAATCTTCAGTTTTGTTGAATGCCCATACTTTCCCCTGGAAGTATATAGTCAATTTTGATGGGTAGTTGATCCGTGGTTGAAGGCCCAGCTCTCTTGCCTTTCTGAATATCATATTCCAAGTCTTGAGATCTTTTAGCGTGGATGCTGCCAGATCCTGTGTGATCCTGATTGGTGCTCCTTGATATTTGAATTGTTTCTTTCTGGTTTCTAGTAAGATTCTTTCCTTTGCTTGGAAACTCTTGAATTTGGCAATTATATTCCTGGGCGTTTTCTTTTCTTGATCGAATGTCGCAGGTGTTCTATGAATCCTTTCAATGTCTATATTGCC
>NW_025386459.1:0-2264 GCF_016433145.1 Gracilinanus agilis
CCTCCTCCTTCTTCTTTCTTCTTCTTCTCCTCTCTCTTTTTCTCTCTCTCTCCCTTCCCTCTCCCCTCCTGCAACTGATAAGTAATTTGATCTGGGCTAAACATGTATTATCACGCAAAACATATTTCCATATTGTTCATTCTTGTAAGTGAATAATCTTATAAAACCGAAACTTCAAACTGACTTGGATTTTTGGGGCAAGCTTCTTGTACTTTCCAGAGTAATCATACCCTAGGTTGGAAACCCCTCTTCTAGATTTTCACACACACGTTTCCTTTTTCCTATTGCCATACTCCTGTAGTCTGGCATAGCTACTGGTCTTGGATATACTGTCCTGACTTCCCCTGTCCCATCTCTCCCCAACAACCAAGCTCTAGTAACGTCCTTATAGGCAGGAGGTGGGAGCTCGTATGTATGCAGAAGAGTTCTTCTTGTATGCTTCCGTTCACATTGATGCTAACACAAGTAAGTTAGTTGTGCTTGTTAGGCTGGGGGGTGGGCAGCATCGGTGTAAGGCAGAGCAGAATAGTGGAAAGAATATCCCAACTTGAAGACAAAAGACCAGGTTTTATCAAATAGAGAATGGCTAAACCAAGTGTGGTGCATGAATGTAATGGGATATTACTACATTGTAAAAAAATAATGAAAAATACAGGAAAACAGAGGAAGACATCTGGACTGATACAAAGTAAGCAGAAGCAAGGAGACAATACCATATACACAATGATTACCACATAAATGGAAAGAATAGTAGCAAGAACAACAGCAACAAAACCCCCAAACACTGTGTAAATTATGACAGAGTTTGGCTCCAAAGAAGGAAAGAGAAAATGCACCTCTCTCCCCTGTGAGATATATAGAACTTTGCAGATACTGTCAGAATTAGATGATATGTTGATTAGTTTGGGTAATGATTTTTTTCTCCCTCTTTCTTTTTTCTTTGTTATAGGGAATGGCTCTTTTGGGTTGGGGAGGAAGGCAGGATATTTTTGGAAATATGTGATATCAACAAAAGATATCAGTTTTCCGGAAAAAAATCGATCTGAAGCCTCGTTTGCTTTTTTTCTATTAATAGGCTTTTCACTATTTTGACTTAGTCATTTCAATTCTTTGAGCCTCAGTATAAGAAGGCAGAATTAAAGGAGTTCTCGCCTACTCTCATAATATTCGATGAGAATAACTAGGTGACACAAATGAATAGGACTCTGCCTGGTATTAGGAAGGCCTGAATTCAAATCTAGTCTCTGAAACACACTAGCTGTGTGACCCTGGGCAAGTTACAGAATCTCTGTGTGCCTCAGTTTACTCATCTGTTAGATGGGGATAGCAATAGTACCCACCTCCCTGGATTGTTATAAGGAAATATAATATACTCTTTTTAAGCTTTAAGCATATATAAATCTTACCTGCTGTTATTGTTGTTATTCTCATCAACTTATAATATAAGTTAAGAGGTCAAAGACAATTCCTGATCAATTTCTACAATATGGCTATTTAATGAAGACTGCTCCCAAATGACTGACTGGTTAGGACGATAGGCTTGTGTGGGAGAAGTCACTTCTTTGTGCTAGACTATATAAGTGACCCAATATTCTTGCTTGGCACTTTTTCACCTTTTCTCTATTTAAAGGACAGAGCAGAGTGAAGTGGAGTTGACATTGGACATAAGTGGGTGGATGGGGATGATGGGAAGACTGCTCATATAAATAGTCTCCTTTCCCCAGGACCTATTACTAGCTGTTTTGGAAAAGAAGATTCATGTGAATTTTAGATGCTCACCTCCTCAGCAAGAGAAGATTTTTTGATAATGTACTTCTAGCCCAAAGGATTGCAGTACTAGTTAGGGCAGGGTGAGAGGCAGTGGGGGACATGCCAAGAATAGGTGATTTTGTGGACTGAGAGCCAGTTTTAGGGAAAATGGTTACTGGGTTCAAATCTGATCTCAGACATTTCCTAGCTGTGTGACCTTGGGCAAGTCACTTAACACCAATTGCTTGGCCCTTACTGCTTTTCTGCCTTGGAACCAGTACACAGAATTGACTCTAAGATAGAAGACAGGGGAAGAAGAAGGAGGAAGAGGAAGAGGAGGAAGAAGAAGCAGAAGAAGAACAAGGAGGAAGAGGAGAAGGAAGAGAAGAGGAGGAGGAAAAGAGGAAGAGGAGGAGGAAAACAGGAGAAGAGTAGGGGTAGAGGAAGAGGAGGTGGAGGAGGAAAACAGGAGAAGGAGGAGGAGAGGAATAGGAGGAAGGAGAAGGAGGAGGAGG
>NW_025386460.1:0-7443 GCF_016433145.1 Gracilinanus agilis
CTCTCTCTCTCTCTCTCTCTCTCTCTCTCTCTCTCTTTCTCTCTCTCTCTCTCTCTCTTCCTCTTTTCTCCAATTTTTTGGTATGACTACCATTATCTCCATTTCTCTCTGTTAGTCCTACCCTGCAGAAGCCTTCCTTTAATAATAAGTATATTTCAAGACTATAACTTCATCTGCACTGGTAAAGTGAATTTCTTGACCAGGTGTGTGCAAAATGATGCTGATAATAGCTGATACCGAGATTGCTTTATACTTTGAAAAATGTTTTACATATTTCAGTTTATTTTGATGTAAGGTCTATTATTATTTTCATTTTAAAGTCGAGAAAACCGAGGCACCTACACTTCCTATGACCACATAGCTAAATATCAGAGAAGGGATTGTAGCACTCATGGAATTTTCCTGGAAAATGGAGGTAAAAGATTTACATGTTTATCTAATAATTATCAAACTTTATTAGTAAAAGGAAACTCCTGGTGGTGGTTGGCACACTGTTTTTCTGGAGACAGAGTTATATTATAATTCTTATTGGGTTCTGGGTCAAGCCACACCTTGTTCTTTCCTTAGGTACTTGGCCATCTTGGTTCATGTAGGTTTCTCCCCGGCATCCTCTTATTTGACCCAAAGGAAAGTCCATCTTTACATATATACATCAGATCTACACTCAGGCTCCAGGAAATGCTAAATCCTTCAAAGTGAGATTGGGAACTAAATAAATAAATGGAAAAAATAAAAAAGATGGTTTTGAAGACTTGTATGAGTGGAGACAAAGTGAATTAATCAGAACCAGGAAAAAAATATGTGCAACAACTACCACCATATAACTAGAAAGAACAACAAAATTCAAACCGAATGCTTCATTATTATAATGAACAAGATGCCCACCCCAAGCCCTAGGGCTTTCTGGAAACCATCCAGGGCCACTTGGCAGTGGGAAGACCAATTACCACCCAGGCACTCTTTCCTCCCTCCTTGGCCTTCTACTGCCAGGGTGCCAAGAACCCTGAACTGCTTGACTAATCGCATGGCTTAGATGAAAATGGGAATGACTAACTCTACTCTTTCCAGTGTGATAGAAGATCTCCAGGCCTAATAATAATAATAATAATAATAATAAAATAATAATGGATAATTAATGTTAATGTAATGTTTATCATGTGCCAGGCACCATGATAAATGCTTTACAATATTATCTCATTAGATCCTTATAATAACTCTGGGAAGTAGATGCTATTATTACCCCCATTTTATAGTTGGGAAACTGAAGCAAACTGAGGTTAAGTGACTTGTCCAGAATCACACAGCTAGTGAGTATCTGAGGCTACATTTGAACTCAGGTCTTCCTCATTCTAAGCCCAGGATTCTATCCACTGCACCACTGTCTGCCTCATCTCTATATCCTGTAGAAGCACTTGTGTCTCCACTCACTGTAGTCTGACCTGCTGACATTACCTAAAAGGGCCATTGGGCTCTGCAATCTGATGAAGAGCTATATCCATAGGACTTCCTGGCCTGTCTTATGGCTTTATTTTCTCTAAAGCACTGTCTCCCCCAATTGGAATGTGACTTCCTTGAGAACAGGAACTTTTTGGTTGTATCTTCCATACTTAGGATATTGCTTGGCACATAGTAAAAAACTGTTAAAAAATTTTTTTTCCATTCATCTATTTAAAGAAGAAATAAGAAAATGTGTTTTCTTTTTAACTTTGCATAGATGGGAGACTATGAGTGTGTAATACTGTATAACCTGTCAGACTTGGTAGACATGTTTAGTTTTACTCTACTTTTGTTTTTTCTTTTTTTATGCTTTGCCATAATAAGCAATGATTCTCAGTGTGGTTGTAGGAGAAATAATATGTAGAGAAATAAATGCAATATAAGAACAAAAAAAATCAAATATTTTTTAGATTTAAAACTGAAATTAAAAATTAAACATTCTTTCCTATCTGTAAGAATATAAAAATTAAGTTTTTATGCTAATATGAAAGTTCTAAAGTAATATTGTGGTCTCCAATTTAAAAATATTATAGCTTAAGTCAAAATGACTTTTAGTAACTTCATTTACAAAGAGGTGGAAAGAGTTAAAGTGGAGAAATGTAAGAAGAAGGTAGAGAAATGTCTAGCCTATCACCGTAAAGGTTGCTTTGGTGTCCTGCTCAGCCCCTGCAGGGCTGGGTAATCTTCAGCCAGAGGACCCAGTGGTGTCTTCAGCAAGGATTCCACCAACAGAGCCTCCTCCAGGAAATGAAGGCCTCTCTGGAACCAATCTCTCCAGAAGCCAGGAAAGAAAGGCCAGCTACTCACCCAGCAAGCCAATGTAGGATCTAGGGAAAGAGTCTCCTCCTTCAGTCCAGCTCACTGATGCAGAGTCCCTGAAGCCATCCTCCAAAGAAGCAGTCCCAAGGAGAAGGTCTCCAGAAGGAAGTTCAGGACTTTTTTTAGTCCTTTTTCCTGTCCCTTCCTCTACTTTCTGGGAACCAATCCTACTCTTTCAATTTGCCTAAGCACTGCCCAAGGAGGTTGGCAGTGGGCTCTGGAGTTGACACCCACTCTAGCAAGTGACTTGTAAATTCTTTTAATTTGTGTTAAGTAGGGGTGCTTTGGTTTTCGCTTGATTAATTTAAAGGTTGCTGATTGATAGACAAAGAAAGTTTGATTCACTCTTCACATATCCTATTCAGAACACAAAACAACCATAAAGTAAGCACTATTTGCTATTATGGGGAAGATAGAAAATGTCATTTCCTTCAAAATCCAGTTCAATGAATACTGGATTTGGAGTTGGAGGAATTTCTACTTAGCACCTGAGTGACTTTAGGTAGTTTACATCCCCTCTCTAGAGGTCAGTTTCCTCTTTTTAAAAACAAGGTGATAAACACAATTACAAAACACTTTTTACAGAAATAAAGTCAGATCTAAACAATTAGAAAAATATGAATTGCTTGTGGATAGGTTGAGACAATATGATAAAAATGACAATCCTACCTAAATTAATTTACCTATTCAGTGCCATACTTTGATACCCAAAAATTATTTCCTAAAACTAGAAAAAAATTCATCTGAAAGAACAAAAGGTCAAGAATATTAAGGAAATTAATGAAAAACATTATGAAAGAAGAAAGCCTAGGTATATCAGATCTTAAACTCTACTACATATATATATATATTCACATACACATATATGTATATATTCACATACACATATATGTATATATGCATATATATATAAAGTGGTAATCATCAAGACCATCTAGTACTGACTAAGAAATAAAGTAACAAATCAATAGAATAGGTTAGGAAATCAACACATGGTAGATACTGATCATAGTAACCTAGTGTCTAATAAACCCAAAGATCTAAACTATTGGGAGAAGAACTCATTATTTGCTGGGAAAACTGGAAAATAATATGGAGAAACTAGGCACAGACCAACATCTCACACAATTTTCCAAGATAAAGTCAAAATAGGTACCTGATTGGCCTCAGAAACTTGCCTAGCCCTTAGTATTCTTCTGCTTTAGAAAGTACATAGTATTGATTCTATAGAAGATAAGGGCTTTTGAAAATGTTTATGAATACTTGATCTAGAAATAAAGGGTAATACTGTAAACAAATTACCATTACACAGAAAAGTTTGCCTGTCATACTTAAAGATGAGGAAAGAATTTATGACCAAACAAGACATAGAGAAAATAATGAAAAATAAAATGGATAATTTTGGTTATATAAAAATTTAAAAAGGTCTTGTACAAACAAAACCAATGCAACTGAGATTAGAAAAGAAATAAAAATTTGGGAGAAAATTTTTATAGCAAGTATCTCTGACAAAGGCCTCATTTCTCAATTATAGAGAGAAATGCTTCAAATGTATAAGAATGTAAGGCATTCCTCACTTGATAAATGGTCAAGGGATACGAACAGGTAGTTCTCAGATGAAAAAATTAAGACTATAAGTATATGAAAACACCCTCCAGATCACTATTAATTAGAGAAATGCAAATTAAAACAACTCTGAAATACTGTTGCATTCCTATCAGATTGAATAATATGACCAAAAAAGAAAATGATCAATGTTGGAAGGGATGTGGAAAAATTGGGACACTAGTATATTGCTAAGGAAATTGTGAACTGATACAACAACCCTTTTAGAGAGCAATATGGAGCCATGCCCAAAGGGCCACAAAACCATGCTCTTTGATCTAGTAATACCACTACTAGGTTCGTATCCCAAAAAGATCAGAAATAGGGGAAAAGACCTACTTCTACAAAAATATTTTAGCAGCTCTTTTCATAGTGCCAAAGAATTGAAAACTGAGGGATTGTCCATCACTTGGGGAATGTTTGAATAAGCTGTGGTATATGGTCGTAAGAGAATATTATTGTGCCATAAGAAATGATGAACAGGATGCTTTCAGAAAAACTTGTAAAGACATATGAAATGATGCAAAGTGAAGTGAGAAGAACCAGGAGAACAATGCATACAGTAACAGAAATATTGCATGATAATCAACTGTGAAGAACCAAACTTATCAACAAAACAAGGTCCTAAGATAATTCCAAGGGACTCATGATAAAAAATGCTATCCAAAGCCAAAGAAGGAGCTGTTGATGTTTAATTGAAGATCAAAGAACACCATCTTCCATTTTATTTCCTTTGTGAGTTTTTAAATTGTATGTGTGATATGTATCTTCTCTCACGGCATGAGATATGGAAATATGTAATCCGTGAAGTCAATGGTATAACCTATATCAGTTCATGCAAATCTTTTCATGCTTCTTGTATTTATCACATGCATTGTTTCTTACAGGAAAGTAATATTCCATTCCATACTCACATACTACTCATATATTGTCTTTTATCACTATCTAATTAGTTAATTGTGCCCATTCAATCTGATCATAAGCTTCTTACAGGCAAGGATTATGCCTTATACTTCTTTTTTCTGCATCTATTGATATAATCACATGATTTTTCTTACTTTTGTTGTTGATGTAATCAATTATGCTAATAGTTTTCCTTATAGTAAATCATTTCTGCACACCTGATATAAATCTGGTTTGGTCATAATGTAAAATCTTTGGGTTATGTTGTTGTAGTCTCCTGGCTAATATTTTATTTAGGATTTTTCTATCTATATTTGTTAATGAAATTGACCCATTTTTTCTTTGTTTTTTCTCTTTCTGGTTTAGGTATCAGCATCATATTTGTTTCATAAGAGGAATTTGGCAGGACTTCTTTACCAATTGTTCTAAATTATTTAATATTGAAATCAGATGATCTTTAAATGTTTGATAAAATCTACTTACAAATTCATCTTGTCCTGATGCATTTTTCTTAGGAAGTTCATTTATGGCCTATTCAATTTCTTCTTTTAAATAGGTTTATTTAGATATTCTATTTTTTCCTTTGTTAGTCTAGGCAATTTATATTTTGGTAAGTGTTCTTCCATTTCACTTAAATTGTTACATCTGTTGATATATAATTGGGCAAATAATTTCTAATAATTACTTTAATTTCAACTTCATTAGTTATAAATTCACCCTTTTCATTTTTGATGCTACTGATTTAGTTATCTACTCTCTTTTAAAAAATAACATTAACCAATGGTTTATCTTTTTTTTTTCTTTTCATAAAACCAACTCTTAGGTTTATTTATTAATTCAATGGTTTTCTTACATTCAGTTTTTTTAATCTCACCTTTAATTTTTAGGATTTCCAGTTTGATATTTAATTGTGGATTTTAAATTTCTTCCTTTTCTAGTTTTTCACAATTTGTATACTCAGTACATTGATCTGTTCTTTCTCTATTTTATCAACATAAGCATTAAGAGATATAAATTATTCTCTAATTACTGCTTTTGCTGCATCTCATAGGTTTTGGCATGTTGCCTCATTATGATAATTTTCTTTAATAAAATTATTTATTCTTTCAGTAGCTTATTCTTTAACCCACTCATTTTTAAAAAGTCATTTAGTCTCCAAATAATTTTTATTCTGTGTTCCCATTGTCCCTTATTAAATGAAATCTTAATTACATTCTGATCTGATTGGGATACTTTTAATATTTCTACTTTTCTACATTCAATTATAAGGTTTTCATGTCATTATATGATCAAATTTTTATAAATATATTGTTGATAAAAAGGTATACTCCTTTCAACTTCTGTTCCATTTTCTCCAGATATCTATCACATCCAGCTTATCTAAGATTTTATTTATCTTCTAGACTTATTTCTTATTTATTTTTTGGTTACATTTATCTAGCTTTGAGAGAGGAAATTTAAAGTCCCTCATTATTATAGTTTTGTTATTTATTTCTACCTGTAACTCCCTTAGTTTTTCATTTAAAGATTTAGATGCTACAACATTTGATGAATATGGGTTTAGAATTCATAATGCCTCATTATCTATAGTACCTTTTAGCATAATGTAATTTCCCTGTTTATCTCTTTTAATTAGACTGTGTTAGCTTTAACTTTGAGATTATTATTGCTACTCCTGATTTTTTTTTGTCAGCTGAAGCATAATACATTTTACCCAGTCCCTTTATTTTTACTTTATGTATGTGTTTCATTTTTAAATGAGTTTTTTGTAAACAATATATTGTTGAGTTTTGGTTTTTGATCCATTCTGCTGTTTCCATTTTATGGGTGAATTTATTACATTCACATTCATAGTTTTAATAGATAATTGCTTATTTCCCTCCATTCTCTTTTTCCTTCTCTACTTCCCTTTTTTATTCTATCCCCCTTAGAAATCTAATTTTCTTCTATCCTCTACCTCCTTAATTCCTACCCCTTTTAAGAGTTTTCTTTGCATATTTTAATTCATGTAGTTTAATGATGAGCCCAAATCAAGCCCTGAACAACTGACCTATTCATTGATTAGATGATCTCTGAGATCATGTCCAGTCCTGTGTTCCTATAAATCTATTTGGAAATTTCCCTTTAATTGGAGATTTTCACTTTGTATTAAAGGTTTTCCTCCTGAGAGAACCAGACTTGAACATCCTCTAAAGTACTAAATGGGCAGAGTGGCTGTAAAATTGTCAGTAATGATACCATAATAAACATTTTATTTAAGTGACATTTTTTTTTTTAAAATTTTAAACCCTTAACTTCTGTGTATTGACATATAGGTGGAAGATTGGTAAGGATAGGCAATGGGGGTCAAGTGACTTGCCCAGGGTCACACAGCTGGGAAGTGTCTGAGGCGGGATTTGAACCTAGAACCTTCTGTCTCTAGGCCTGGCTCTCAATCCACTGAGCTACCCAGCTGCCCCTACGTGACATTTTTATTAAGTTTTACACCCAACATTTCATTCATTCTCAGGTCATCCATGGGATAGAAAGCAGGGTGAAAGAATTTGGGGTAATAAAGGGAAGGATTAATGCAAATTCTGTGTGTGTGTGTGTGTGTGTGTGTGTGTGTGTGTGTGTGTG
>NW_025386461.1:0-5649 GCF_016433145.1 Gracilinanus agilis
ATATATATATATATATATATATATATATATATATATATATATATATATATATATATATTACCATGGACCATGAACTCCTGGATGATATGGGCTAATTATTAGGAGTTTCTTTATATGCCAAAGTATCCATTATATGATCTTGTGTAAAGGAGGACTATCAGAGCTTTCTGTTGATTGATCAATAACTTGTTTGATTCTTAAGATATTTTTCATTGTACCAGGTTCCTGTACAAAAATCCAGTTCTTGATGGAAAGGATTCAGTTCAACAATCTGAATCCAATTAAGTTTAGTTCAACAAACCTTTATTAAATAACAACTATATTTTATATATTAATTAACCAATATCTCAATACAAGTTAATTTAACAAATCTAGCAGTAAATTTCTTTGGCCCTGCACCATAGGTTTATGAGATAGTGAGGTTGGAGTGTGTAATCAGAAGAAAGAAAGTTGAGTTGAGTAGAGAGTTCTAGGAACTGGGAAAAGGTCACTGAAAGAAAATACATAACACAAAAGATAAACTCAATTTACATCTAAATTTTGCCTAAGGATCAGTGTTTCATTTTGACACTGTGATAGAAAAAAAGGAGAATCCCATTTCTTTTCCTATTTTCATAAATGTCTACTCTTACTTCCATATGATGAATAAATTTAAATCCTAAAATTTTAAAACATAGTAAATTAGAATGGTGTCTAACATGGGAATTTCATTATAACAATGTCAACTGGAAAGGAAAATGTAAGTTCAACATTACCAAAGCTTCCTTGCTGTGAGTTCTATTCATGTGTAACTCAGACTCCCGAGGGAGTGGAGAAAGCTTCTCTGTGCAGTCTAGTTTGAAATGTTTCAAGTAAGGAACTAGAAAGTGTCCTTTAGGGAGCAATTGTGCATTGGTAAAACCAGGAACTAATGACCTAATTGGTCTTTTTCATTGTTAACTTCTTAGATTCTGCAATTCCTTAGGAAGAGCTAATTTACAGATATTTGGGGGAGAGAAGGGAGTCAGAAAGGAAAGGTCAGAAGTTGAAGCCATTCATCTATTTATTTTATTCATTCCCTCAACAAACAATTATTGGGCATCAAGTATATGTTGTGCTTGGTGGTTTGGGGGCATAAATATAAATGAACACAATCTCTGACAACAAGGAGTTTATAATTTAATTTAAGTTATTGAGTGTAAAATAATAGATTTACTAATAAGAGAAGTAAAAAAGACTACCATGGCATTTGAGAGGAATGAAAGCTATTTTGGAGCAGGAAAAACCAGGAAAAAGTGGTATTTCATTGTTCCATGATATATTTAGAGCTAGAAGGGTTCTTAGACGTCATCTACTTTAAAACTCTTATTTTTCAGATAAAGAAATTGAGATAAGTGAGGCTAAAAGGATGGCCTAATATCATGGCAGTAGTAATCACACAAGGGTAGAGATTCAATCCAGATCATTGGTCTGCAAATAAAGTGTTCCTTCTCACTGTAGGTTGCTGCTTCTTGAGATGGGTCAAACTGAGACAAAGATATCTGATTCCAGACAGAGAAGATGACTTTATCTTGAGGAAGAAAAGCTCTGGCAATTCCTGGAACAGAAAACAGAGAATTTTGGCCAAATTGTAAAATGAAAATGTGTGAGATAAGGATGGACAGAAATTATGTATTCTCTGAGCACTAAACTAATAAATTAGGATGTTATTTTATAGCTAAAGATGACTCATTGATGGTTTTGATCAGATAAGTTAAGATGACCAAATATGACACTAGTAAAATTAATTTGACCTTTGTGGGTAGGATGGATATTAAAAATAGGATGAGTCTGGAAGCCTCGAAAAAAGGAAACAAATTGTGAGATAATTATAGTTGTCCAGGTAGACATTTTGAGAATCTGCTTTATTTAAGTTGGTATTAGAAATGAAGAGAGAATTGGATGTCAAGGTTTAGAACCAGCAGTGACTATCGATATCAAAGTTGAAAAGTAGTTGTTTTTATTGTTGTTGTTTTCTCCTAGTATTCATACAGCAATTTAAGTTTTGAAAAGTGATTTACAAATATTATCTCAATGGTTTACCATTTGATTAGGTACTATTAGCATCTTCATTTTATATCTGAGGAAACTGAGGCAAATTGAGGCTAAGCAAATTATCTAGGTTCATACAGATTTTAAACATGTGAAAAAGAATTTTAATTCAGATCTTTCTGACTCCAGACTCTGTGCTCTATTCATTGCACCACTAGCTGTCTCTGTTGAATATTAGGAAGGTTGCTTGATGAGTTCTGGTCAGGATATTTTGTGAATATCAATATTGGTGAGTCTAATAGGAACATTTTTTTAAACCCTTACTTTCTGTCTTAGTAACAACTAAGATGAAAGGGCAAAGGCTAAGGAAATGAGTTGAAGTGACTTGCCCAATATCCCACAGCTAGGAAGAGACCAGATTTGAACCCACGTTTTCCTGACCACAGCCCTGGCACTCTATCCACTTTGCTACCTACATGCCCCTAATGAGAACTTTTCAACATCTTTAAGATCTTGCTGAAGTACCACTCTCTGCAGGAATCCTTTCCTGGTCTACTCACCTGCTAGTTCCTGTCCTTCATAATTTGTACGGAACTATCTTGCATTTATTTTGCATTTATATATATATACATATATATATATGTTATCTCACCTGATAGGATACAAAGTCTTTAAGTATGGATATTGTTTCTTTTCTTCTCTTTATATACAGTGAATAAAACAATACTGGAAAACAATAGGCACTTAAGATTTCTTGTTTATGGAATAAAAATTAAAATCTTTTAAGTGGCATATCTGAAGGACAGCCAAAGAGGAAAGGATACATTAAAGAAGCTAAGTGTTTTTAATTTCTTCAATTTATCACAATATGGTATAATTTCATGATCCCTTCAGCGCCCTAGTTGCCCTCATTTAAACTGGCACATGCTTAACAATGTCTATCTTAAAATACAGAACCCAGAAGAAAAATGTAAAAAATACAAGAGGATCACTTCCCAAGTTGAGGACATCAGCTCTTAAAGTAATATGTGGTTGCATATCTCCAAGAGTGTGCTTGCTGGCAAATATTTTACAGTTGATTCTCTAGGGGAAAACCAAAAACAATTCAAAAAATAGTTTCATATACTTTGTTAATATTTCCCCTCATTAATTTCTTATACTTTGACAATCAACAAAACAATTAATCAAGTATTAAATTGTAACATCTGTAGATTTCCAAGGTATAATCGCTCACAATTAAAATTTCATAATTAGTTTTTTTGAACTGGTTGGACTTGACTTTAGCATAACCTTACCACCACACTTGGTGGTGGTAGAATTTAATCGTTTTCAGTTGTGTCCAACTCTTGGACTCCATTTAGGTTTCTTTTGACAAAGATATTGAAATGGCTTGCCGTTTCCTTCTCTGGCTCATTTTACAGATGAGGAAAGTGAGGCAAACAGGGTTAAGTGACTTTTCCAGGGTCAATCAGCTAGTAAGTATCTGTGGCTAGATTTGAACTCCAGATCTGGCACTTTCTACTGTGATACCTAATTGTTCTAATGTGCTGCTAATGCATATTGATCTTGGAGTCCACTGAAATCCCTAGATTTTTTTATAGACAAATATGCCTCTAACCTAGTGAATTGAAAGGATTTTCTGGATAGTAACCTTTGCTGTCATGGAGCTAGTCCCATTCTGCTTAGAATAGTTTTTCATAGGCCTTTTCTGAATCCTTTTATTCTTTTTCTCCTCCATTTCCATTATCACTTTGAGAACCTGCTACCAACAAAGATTTCTTTTCTTGTTTCTATAATAGTCTTCCAAGAGGTAAATATTCTATACTTTTGTTAGTTTTCTATTTTTGTTCTATCTTTACTACTCTTCTTCCCAGAGAGCTGCATTTGATCCTTTGTAGTTCAGAGTTTTGCTATTGGCAAACTTGAAAGCTTTAGTTCCATGAATCTTGTTTGCTATTCAAATCTTAATGATAGTGGATCAAATTGTAAAGCAGGGGTTTCACGCACAGTTCCTATGTCCTTTTCTTCCCAATCTGACCCCCATATCCTTGACAGCAGTAACATCAAAAATATTTTTTTTTGTCAGGTAGCTAGGTTGCACAATGGACAGAGAGACAGCGTTGGAGATGGGAGGTCCTGGGCTCAAATCTGGCCTCAGATGCTTCCTAGCTGTGTGACCTTTGGCAAGTCACTTAACCCCAATTGCCTATTCCTTACTGTTTTTCTATCTTAGAAAAGATACTAAGTAAGAGTTCCAAGATAGAAGGTAAGGGTTCTAAAAATATTAATAATAATTTGTGTCTCCATTGCTTATGTATTCTTCTTCTTCCCCTTCTTTTTCTTCTAAACCTGTAAATGTTTTAGTTTGAGAAACTCTGGTTGTGTTGAGCTCTTCACAACATTATATATTGATAACTCCTCAGTAATTTTAAAAGTCTTAGAGAGTTTCCTTGGGAATCGAAAGGTAAAATAACTAGTCCTATGTCAGAGAATATGAGTCAAAGGTTGGACTTGATCCCAGATCTTTGGGGTGCTCCCTTTTCTATTATGCCATGCTGCCTGGAGGCATTTGAACTTTTTTATATTGAATAAGGTCATTTTATGATAGAAACAAAAGTATTTGTGGTGATTAAAAACTTAAACCAATCCATAGTATTTGCTGTTGTTGTCATTACATTCTTATCTCTTAGATGGTGTTCAGCTAGAAATGGTCCAGAGATGTCACTCCTCTGATTCTATTTAATGTTTTGAATGGTATTGTGCAAATCAATAAAATAATTCCTTTTTTTTGTAGTTGAACAAAAATATTAGAAACAGAGGCAATGTGGTACCATAGGTAGAGAATTGGTCTTCTGTTTAGAAAAAGTTTGGGATGAAATTCTGTCTCTGACTCCCTTTGAGTGAGGGAACTCAAAGACTATGATTGTAGAGTAAGTGTTGATCTCTACTGGGAGAAGTAGCTTCCTATTAGCAATGTCATACATAGATGAAACCAATCTAGTTTTAAAAATATGTATTAGGATATAAGCTCATTTTTAATAGGTTCCCTGGAAAAAAAATCATAAGATCTCTGTTAACAGACAGGATGAGAAAGGTGATAGGTTTTCTTTTTTTTCTGATTTGTTCCACTTATTTTCCATACTGTGAAAGTTTGTTATTCAACAGTGCTTCATGATGATGAGCATTTGCTATGATCTCTATTAAAATGTCATTCTTCAAATTTCATGGCTGAAGATCTTAAGTCAGTATGAGGCAATAGTTTGATCTGTGATAAATTTTTAGTTCTGAAATAGTTTGTATATTGAACTCCCAAGGATATAGAGAGGTCTGTATCTGTAGCATGGAACTGATCATCTGGTGACTTCTGAGATCTAATTATGTCTACCAGGTCACATGTTGCTAGATGATTGGTAGGATTGGTGGGTGTTAATTTTTCTCTAATTGGCTGTGATACTTTTCTTTCTATTGTCTCTGCATACTTCACCATTGATTCATATATTCAACCTCCTATGTAATAAACTTTCTATATTTTCAGGTGGTGATGAATTAGTTTGAATAGCTACCACAAACTATATTTCTACAGATATATGCATTAATATGATATATAATTATATAAGATACTATATATTACTATAATAT
>NW_025386462.1:0-8094 GCF_016433145.1 Gracilinanus agilis
CACATAATTGACCATATCAACAATCTAACAAACAAAAATCACATGATCATCTCAATAGATGCTGAAAAAACCTTTGACAAAATACAGCATCCATTCCTATTGAAAACATTGAAAAGTAAAGGAATAGAAGGACCTTTCCTAAAAATAATAAAAAGTATATACCTAAAAACTTCAACAAGCATCATATGCAATGCAGATAAATTAGAAGCCTTCCCAATAAGATCAGGAGTGAAACAAGGATGTCCATTATCACCTCTATTATTCAACATAGTACTAGAAACACTAGCAGTAGCAATTAGAGAAGAAAAAGAAATTGAAGGTATCAAAATAGGCATTGAGGAGACTAAGCTATCACTCTTTGCAGATGATATGATGGTATACTTAAAAAATCCTAGAGAATCAACTAAGAAGCCTGTAGAAATAATCAACAACTTTAGCAAAGTTGCAGGATACAAAATAAATGCACATAAATCATCAGCATTTCTATATATTTCCAACACATTAGAGCAGCAAAAGGTAGAAAGAGAAACACCACTTAAAATCACCCTAGACAATATAAAATACTTAGGAATCTATCTACCAAAACAAACACAGCAATTATATAAAAACAACTACAAAACACTTTCCAAACAAATGAAACTGGATCTTAACAATTGGAAAGCCACTGATTGCTTATGGGTAGGACGAGCTAACATAATAAAAATGACCATTCTACCCAAATTAATTTACCTATTTAGTGCCATAACTATCAAACTACCAAAAAACTTCTTTACTGAATTAGGAAAGACTATAACAAATTTCATTTGGAATAACAAAAGGTCAAGAATATCAAGGGAAATAATGAAAAAAATGTGAAGGAAAGGGGCCTAGCAGTACCAGATATTAAACTGTACTATAAAGCAGTAGTCATCAAAACAATATGGTACTGGCTAAGAGACAGAAGGGAGGATCAGTGGAAAGACTTGGGGTAAATGACATCAGCAAGACAGTGTATGATAAACCCAAAGAGCCCAACTTTTGGGACATGAATCCACTATTTGACAAAAACTGCTGGGAAATTTGGAAAACAATATGGGAGAGATTAGGTTTAGATCAACATCTCACACCCTACACCAAGATAAATTCAGAATGGGTGAATGACTTGAATATAAAGAGGGAAACTATAAATAAGTTAAGTGAACACAGAATAGTATACTTGTCAGATCTCTGGGAAAAGAAAGATTTTAAAACCAAGCAAGAGTTAGAGAAAATTACAAAATGTAAATTAAATGATTTTGATTATATTAAACTAAAAAGCTTTAGTACAAACAAAAACAATGTAGTCAAAATCAGAAGGGAAACAACAAATTAGGAAAAAATCTTATCTTTATAACAAAAAACTCTGACAGGAGTCTAATTACTCAAATATACTAGGAGTTAAATCAATTGTATGAAAAATCAAGCCATTCCCCAATTGATAAATGGACAAGAGACATGAATAGGCAATTTTCAGGTAAAGAAATCAAAAGTATCAATAAGCACATGAGAAAGTGTTCTAAATCTCTAATAATTAGAGAAATGCAAATCAAAACAACTCTGAGGTATCACCTCACACCTAGCAGATTGGCTAAAATGAAAGAAAAGGAGACTAATGAATGCTAGAGGGGATGTGGCAAAATTGGGACATTAATAGCATTGCTGGTGGAGTTGTGAACTGAACCAACCATTCTGGCTGACAATTTGGAACTATGCTCAAAGGGCCATAAAAAATGCCTGCCCTTTTATCCAACCATACCATTGTTGGGTTTGTACCCCAAAGAGATCATAAATAAACAGACTTGTATGAAAATATTTATAGCTGCACTTTTTGTGGTGGCAAAGAACTGGAAAAGGAGGGTATGTCCTTCAATTGGTGAATGGCTGAACAAATTGTGGTGTATGCTGGTGATAGAATACTATTGTGCTCAAAGGAATAATAAAGTGGAGGAATTTAATGTGAACTGTAATGACCTCCAGGATCTGATGCAGAGTGAAAGGAGCAGAGCCAGAAGAACATTGTATACAGAGACTGATATACTATGGTAAAATCGAATGTAATGGACTTATGTACCAGCAGCAATGCAATGACACAGGACAGCTCTGAGGGATTTATGGTAAAGAACGCTACCCACATTCAGAGGAAGGACTGCAGGAGAGGAAACATATAAGAAAAACAACTGCTTGAACGCATGGGTTGAGGTGGACATGATTTGGAATGGAGACTCGAAACTACCACACCAATGCAACTATCAACAATTTGGGAATAGGTCTTGATCAATGACACATGTTAAAACCAGTGGAAGGGTGCATTGGCCATGGGTGGGGGAGGTCCGGTTGGTGAAGGGGAAAGTAGGAGCATGAATCACGTAACCATGTTAAAAATGAATATTAATAAATTTTTAAAAAAACAGGATTGAAGACATCCCTGAGTTTTGATTAGCTCATACTCAGGGCTTGATATAGGTTCCCAGTCACGTTGGTACAAAATAAGAAAGACATGAGCAATTGGTGCAGACCATAGACTAGTAGCATGAACAAAATTCAGAAACTTTTCTGACATGAATCAATGCTTTTTCCTAAATGAATTACCATTCCTTGTTCAGAACATGCCTTGCCAAGCAAATCTCTTTTTGTTAACTGTTGAAAGTTTCTCATTTCATTCTACTTTGGGATCTAAACTATAAAGGAGTATTATGAGTGAGGCCCAGGTTATATAGATGATCTACTTAAACTGAAAAAAATAAGAGAAACAATTTATAACAAGAAAGGTATCAAGATATAAAAAAATTTTTAAATGCATCTCATACTAAACACCACAACAAACTTCAACTTGATTTGTGACCTGAACTTTAGAAAATCACATTACATATAGAATCAAAGAAGGAAATTCTTTTCCCACTTATAGTTTGGGAAAGATTTCATGAGTAAAGAAGGGATATGGATGGTCATAAAAGATTAAATGGGTAATTTTGAACACTTAAAATTGAAGTTTTGTGCAAAATCAATTCAGTTAAAATTAGAAGGGAAACAGTTATGTGGAAAAAATATTTTTATTAAGTTTCTCTGATAAATGTTTTTCTTTCCTATATTCAATATATGTAAGAAAATGACTCAAATATATAAAAACAACTGAATCCCTAATAGAAAAATGTTCAGAAGTTATGAGCATGCAGCATTCATAAGAAGAAATTTAAGTTCTTCATGACCATATTAAAAAGTTTTAAACCATTAACAGTCGGAGAAATGCAAATTAAAATAATTATGAAAACCATCCACATAATTGACCATATCAACAATCTAACAAACAATTTTAGAAGGTAGTAAGGAAAAAATATATATAAACATTCTCCCCAAGTCTGTGACACATTCTACTAGCGGTCCTTATAAATTCCAGAGGAAACTGAGTTCATGCTTAGAGAGAACATGTCACAAATGGGTAATTCATAGTTTCTGGTTATTCTTCCATAAGTTAGATGCTCAAAAAGATCCCCTTAGATATAGCATATTTTCCTTGGGAGACTTGTTAAGTTGTGGGAGAACTTTAAGGTAAAACCCTGGATATGGACAGGTTGCCTCTGTCAAGAATGACAGAATCCAATAGCTAGCTTAAAAATAAAAGAGATTTATTAATTTGAATGCCGTTTGGGATGGCTGATGGGGGCAGAATGAAAGGAATACTGGGTAATTTTAAAAAACTGTATTCACTATTATAGTAATTATATTAGTATTCATGGGGAAAGGCTGGAGTAATAAATGGTCTAAGATGATATGGGGGAGAGGGAAGAGTTGGGTTGATTAGTAGATGACACCAAGAGAAAATTGAATGAATAAGAAAAATAGGATATTCTATACCACACAAAGAGGGCATGGGAAGGGAAGGGGATGAACACTATTATAAGGAGAGGAAGAGTTTGTTAAGATGGCGGCAGAGTAAAAAGCAGCTGCATAACCCCTCCTAACTGAAACATATAGGACTTCTCAAGGAGACAAAAAAACAAATCCAGAGGAGCAAAGGGACCCCACAACAGGGCACAGCATTGGAGGTACATGGAATTGGGGCATTTCCATGCTATAAAGGGGTGAAACAGCTCTCACTAAAACATGAGCTGAGCAACTCCCTCCCCCAACCCACACCACCTACAGTGCCAAAGTCAGTACACAAGAGAGAGAGCAAGTTTGGGGCACGCATTAAATCCTTGGCAGGTACAGTGGAGCAGCAAGACTTAAGACCCCAAGGGGCAAAAGAACGTGTGGACTTTGAACACAGACCCTGAGCACAGGCACAAGTGTGGGCACAGACTCAAGCCCAGACACGAATCCTGAGCGTAGGAAAGGACTCAGATCTTGAGTGCAGGTGAGAACCTTGACTGGGGACCCAGTGCAGAGGGGTATACAACTGTGGAAGCAGCTCCCTGAGACTGGTAAAGGAGCCTCAGGCAGAGGAACAAGCAAGGGGACCACCAGGAGGCTTGATCCTGAGAACAACTAGACCTGAGAACTCAAAAGCCTAAAGAGCTAAGACAGACCCTGAGTGTGAGGATAAACCTAAGAGGGAGAAGGGCTAACAATGGCAAGCCAGAGACAAGAACCCCAAAAGAGAAAGATCATCAAGAAGAAATCTGTAACACTTGACAACTTTTACACAGATAAAATCCAGACAACAGAGCAAACACAAAGGAAAACAAATAAGTAATCATATCCAAACCTTCCCAAAATAATGAAAACTGGCCACAAGCTATTGAAGAGTTCAAATCTGAGATGATGAGAAATATGGAAGAGATCTGGCAAGAAAATAAAAGTTTAAAAGGCAAAATTTTGCAACTGGGAAGTGAGGCTCAGAAATCAAATGAACTGATAAACAAACTGAACACCAGAAATTACCATATTGAAAAGGAAAACCAAAAGATTATAGCCAAAAACCAGTCCCTAAAGGCTAGAATTGAGCAATTAGAAGCTAATGATCTCTCAAGACAGCAAGAACAAATAAAACAAAGTCAAAAGACTGATAAAATAGAAGGAAACATGAAATATCTCCATGAGAAAGTGACAGACCAAGAAAACAGGTCTAGAAGAGACAACCTGAAAATCATTGGTCTTCCTGAAAAAGCAGAAATTAATAGAAATTTGGACTCCACACTAAAAGAAATTATTCAACAAAATTGCCCTGAAGATCTACAACAAGAGGGCAATATAGACATTGAAAGGATCCATAGATCACCCTCTACACTAGACCCAGAAAAGACAACCCCCAGGAATATAGTAGCCAAATTCAAGAGCTTCCAAGTAAAAGGAAATATCTTACAAGAAGGCAGAGACAATTCAGATATCAAGGAACACCAATTAGGATCACACAGGGTCTGGCAGGCTCCACACTAAAAGACCGCAAGGCTTGGAATATGATATTCAGAAAGGCAAGAGAACTGAATCTACAACCAAGGATCACCTAACCATGAAAACTGACTATATACTTCCAGGGGAAAGTTTGGGTATTCAACAAGATAAAAGATTTCCAAGTTATTTTCACAGAAAAGACCAGAACTAAATGGAAAGTTTGATGTCCGACCACAAAAATCAAGAGAAACATGAAAAGGTAAATAAGAAACAGAAGGGAAAGAAAGAAAACTCACATTTTTTAAATTTGACTCTTTAAGGGCTTCAATATGATCTAATTATTGGTATTCCTATGTGGAGATATGTTGTGTATAATTCTCTGTAAGGAACTCTAGTGACTATTATAGTAATTAGAAGAATTATTCATAGGGAGAGCTTGGAATACTAAATGGTCTAAGATGATATGGGGGTGGGAAAGAGGGGGGTGAATAGTAGAGGACACCAAGAGAAACTTGAATGAATAAGAAAAATAGGATATTATATTACACACAAAGAGGGCATGGGAAGGAGAAGGGATGAATACTATTATAAGAAGGAGAGGAAGAGAACATTAAGAGGTAATATTTAAACCTTACTCTCAGTGTAATTAACCCTAACAGGGAAGAGTAGCTTTATCCATTGAGATATAAAACTCTATCTAACCTTACTAAGAAAGTCAGAAGGGATGAACCAAGGGGAGCAGTGGAGTGGGGAGGCCAAAAAAGGGAGGGGAGAAGAAGGGGGAGGAGATTCATAAGGCCTTAAAAATAAAAATAGGTGAATAATAAGGGAGGGGCTAGAAAGGGAAGTAAATCAAGGAAGGGGACAAGGGTTACTGGCATAAAGCAAAGCACTGGTTTAAAAGGAAATAGTGTAAGAAGAAGAGGAAGAACTAGGAGAGGATACCAAAATGTTGACGAATACACAATTGATAAATATAACTCTGAATGTGAATGGGATGAACTCTCTCATAAAATGGAAGCAAATAGCAGAGTGGATTAGAAACCAAAATCCTACCATATATTGCCTACAAGAAACACATATGAGGCAGGTGGATATACACAGGTTTAAGGTAAAGGGCTTAAGTAAAATCCTTTGGGCCTCAAATGAGAAAAAGAAGGCAGGAGTGGCAATTATGATTTCTTTTTTTTTTAATCCTTAACTTCTCTGTATTGGTTCCTTGGTGGAAGAGTGGTAAGGGTGGGCAATGGGGGTCAAGTGACTTGCGCAGGGGCACACAGCAGGGATTTTTCTGAGGCCAGATTTGAACCTAGTACCTCCTGTCTCTAGCCTTGGCTCTCAATCCACTGAGCTACCCAGCTGCCCCGGCAATCATGATTTCAGACAAAGCCAAAGTAAAAATTGATCTGATTAAAAAAGACAGGGAAGGTCATTACATCCTGATTAAAGGCAGTATAGACAATGAGGAAATAACATTGCTCAATATGGATGTACTAAATGGCATAGCATCCAAATATGTAAAGTAGAAACTGGCAGAGCTCAAGAATGAAATAGATAGTAAAACCATAATAGTGGGAGATCTAAATATTTCTCTTTCAGATCTAGATAAATCAAACCAAAAGGTAAATAAGAAAGAGGTAAGAGAGATGAATGAAGTCCTAGAAAAATTAGATTTGATAGATATGTCTAGAAAAATAAACAGGAACAAAAAGGAATACACCTTCTTCTCAGCTGCACATGGTACATTCACAAAGATTGACCATGTAATAAGCCATAGAAACATTGCAAACAAATGCAAAAGAGCAGAAATAATAAATGTAACCTTCTAATATCATAATGCAATAAAAATAATAATTAGTAAGGGCACCTGGACAGGCAAATCAAAAACTAATTGGAAATTAAATAATGTGATTCTCCAAAACCAGCTAGTGAAAGAAGAAATCATAGAAACTATCAACAATTTCATTGAACAGAATGACAATGATGAGACATCCTACCAAACTCTGTGGAATGCAGCCAAGGCAGTACTCAGGGGGAAATTTATATCCTTGAGTGCATATATTAACAAATTAGGAAGGGCAGAGGTTAATGAATTGGCATGAAACTTAAAAAACTTGAAAGCGAGCAAATTAAAAATCCTCAGATGAAAACTAAATTAGAAATACTAAAAATCAAGGGGGAAATTAATAAAATCAAAAGTAAAAGAACTATTGAATTAATAAATAAGACTAGAAGCTGGTATTTTGAAAAAAACAGATAAAATAGACAAAGTACTGGTCAATCTAATAAAAAAAAGGAAAGAAGAAAACCAAATTGACAGAATCAAAGATGAAAAGGGAGAACTCACCTCTAATGAAGGGGAAATTAAGGCAATCATTAAAAACTATTTTGCTCAATTATATGGCAATAAATATAGCAATCTAGAAGACATGGATGAATATTTACAAAAATACAAATTGCCTAGATTAAGAGCAGAAGAAATAGAATACCTAAATAATCCCACATCAGAAAAAGAAAATGAACAAGCCATCAAAGAACTCCTTAAGAAAAAATCACCAGGGCCTAATGGATTCACAAATGAATTCTATCAGACATTCAAAGAGCAGCTAATCCCAATACTATACAAATTATTTGATATGATAAGCAAAGAAGGAGTCCTACCAAATTCCTTTTATGACACAAATATGGTACTGATTCCAAAGCCAGGGAGATCAAAAACAGAGAAAGAAAACTACAGACCAATCT
>NW_025386463.1:0-3664 GCF_016433145.1 Gracilinanus agilis
TGGACATGATTGGGGATGTAGACTCGAAACTACCACACCAATGCAACTAACAACAATTTGGAAATAGGTCTTGATCAATGACACATGTTAAAACCAGTGTAAATGCGCATCAGCCAAGGGGTGGGGGGGCAGAGCTCGGGGGGTGAAGGGGAAAGTAAGAGCATGAATCGTGTAACCATGTTAACTTTTCTAAAAGATAAATATTATTAAATGTTAAAAAATAAATAAAATAAACAAACAAATAAATAAATAAAAAACAAACAAAAACCCCAAATAGCACAAACTAGAAGGTCTTATTATCAAAAAAATGTTTGCTGAATATCATGACAGCTGACAGTAACAAAGTTATTAAAAAAACAAATTACATTTTAAAAATCCCCATTAACCTTTATTTCTTCTGCCTCCAACACTTTCAGTCCCGACCACACATTTGAATTAATTCTTTACTAGACTTTGGCAAATTTTATCCTCACGAGCAAACCTTGCCCTTCATCATTTTGTCATTAATGCTAGAAATGGAGATGATTTAATTTTTTTAAATTGTCCTTTTGCAGAAAGTATATCTGGACTAGAGACTCAAATGTTTTGAAATAGTGATCCTTATTGCTATTTGTTTCATTGTCCTCCATGGCTAGAATGCATTCCTTCCTCACCTGTCTTGAGAATCCAGAGCTTTGCCAACATCCCTGAGAGTTTATTATTCATAATCACATAATAATTTTCAAAGGAAGAAATGGAACCTAGATGTTTTTTACACACCCACACATACTTATATATGAAATACACACACACATACAACTTTCTTAACTCTTTTAGACTCTTAAGTTATAGATAAGATGTTGTGAAGGAAATTTACACTTTGGGAGTGCTTTATACCAATTAAATCACAGGTATAGATAGATAGACCTTACAAGTATACTTTTATACATCTCTATTACTCAAAATCAAATAATGATATATAATTTAAAAAATTTTACATTTTTAAGTATAAATTAGAATTAATTTTTTGTTGAGGGAACACAATGGTATTATTTAAACTGAGAGTTAACTATCCATTTTAACTATTAAATTTTTTTTGTTGCTGTAAAAAAATAAAATTGTAAACTCAGTTCTAGGAATTTCTGATGTAAATGAGGATTTTTTTTCATTTGTTGTGTTTTCGACTTAGTACCACACAGAGACTTTATTGATTTAGTATAAGTTTTTAGGGTTCTTTTGTGGGGAGAATATTAGTGGCCGTGGTGGTTCTGGTTGTTGTCTCAATTAGCACAATGTTGTAAAACCACTATGTCCCCAATTTTTGTCAGTGGTAGAATGGCCACCATCTGTGGTTATGCTCTGACATATTTATAAATGTGAAATCTAGATGGTCAAGCCAGCTCCAACTTCAGCACTTCTTAGATGCAATACTATGAAAATCATGATAGGTGGTATCATTGCTTGTTTTATTTTTCCAAGTAAGGACTCTCTAAAATAGTCCACTGTGATTCAAAGAAACTAAATAGGCAAAAAAAAAAAAAATGACATTACACAGAATTACATGATCTCACTGGAAAGTGAACAACTGGAAGGTTGCTGGAAGTAACTCAAGGCAAGGAAGAAAAAACAAACCTAAGAAGTCTTCTATCTCTAGAATTTCTTGCAAGTGACTGTGGGTAAAACTCAAGGGAAAATGCTGCAAATATAGTGACTTTCAGTAGCTCTGTCTGTAAGTACTCCACAGGTCCGGGTCTAGAAAGCAAAAGTGGAATGTCCTGGAACTTTCCCATGATACATGTCTCAATAGATACATATGGACGGGAATGTCAGCTCTCAAGATTGGGAATGTTTGGAAATGAGCCACCTAAAGCTTGAGCTGAGATCACCAAAGCCGGAACAAATTTACATGCAAATCACTTGAGATTAACATACAGCATTCTGTGTCCAACATGCTTTCTAACTTAATGGTAAAAGAATTTAATGAGTTTCTATTAGGAAACACAAAATTTCTCCCAGGCATGACCTACTGTGTCTAATGTTGCCTCAAAAATTGATAAACATTTAGCCCACTCTTTGTTTAATTTTTTTTATGGCAGATGTCCTTAAGAAAAAAGGGATAATCCTTTTTGTAAAGGGATTCATTGGAAACGTTCCTTGATCCAGGTAGCTTTTTATATAGTTTGTCTCACTTAGAAAATACCAAGAGTGAATATCATGGTAGAGCTGGGAAGTACACTTTTTGGAGTCAAAGGAACTAAATTTGAATTCTAACTGATGCTAATATCCCTGTGAAAGAGAACAGTTCTATTATTTGTAAAATGAGAGGGCTAGACTCTGTAATGTAAGGAGGATATTTAATTAAGCTGCTCCGCATTCACCTAAGAATCCCTTCAGTTTAATATCTTGTAACTGTGATTTGTAATAAGAATTTAGTCACAGGCAAAAAGGTTCTTCCAGATATAAATCCTATGCTTTTTATTTTAATATATTCTTCAATGGATTTTTGATCCCACGGATGTTGGAATTCCTTACACTGTTAAAGATTGTGAACTATCTGTGCCTTTTTTATTTTATTTTTTAAACCCTTAACTTCTGTGTATTGGCTCCTAGGTAGAAGAGTGGTAAGGGTGGGCAATGGGGGTCAAGGGACTTGTCCAGGATCACACAGCTGGGAAGTGTCTGAGGATGGATTTGAACCTAGGACCTCCCATCTCTAGGCCTGACTCTCAATTCACTGAGCTACCCTCTGTGCCTTCTTTTATGCAGCTCTTGCCCCTATTCTTCTCTAGATACTTCATAGAGGCTCTACCCAACATTCAAGTCACATAATTAATTATTCCAATTCCACTGAGTAAAACAAAGTAAAAACTCTCAAATACATGATCAGCTTCCTTATACACATGCAATTATAATGCAACTAAATGTTTTAGTCTTTGGCACTTTGGTGCTTCATAGCTACTAAGAACTCTAATGAGAGAAGTGGGTAAGTAAGTTAGAAAGAATTTTCATTGTTTAAATCAGGTTGTAAGGACTAGTAAATTTACTGTAGCTTTATTTTGAAAGTTTAGCGATTGTGATAAAACACGAAAAAACAAGAACTACCCTTCATTTCTACCCTCTACAAGGTAAAAACGCAACTCCTCCCACTAAAAAACCCCAACAACTTTATATAACCTTATTTATTTTACCTTAACCCCCAAGCCACACAAAACCCTCTTTGTTATGTATAAAAATAAAGAATACCCAAAGGGCAGTGGAGAGGGGCATGTGGCCATGAGCAGGCTGCAACATATTACAAATGGGGAACTATGCACAAGTGGCAAAAAAGGATGTCTTTAGATTAACTTGTGACCAGAAAAAACTATGATGTGGTCACATAGCAAAAGAGAGGGAGAATGGATAGATAACCCACATGTGATTTATGCAGTGCTAAGAGGGCCACCAGCTTGAATCACCAGGATGGAGACGCTTGGATGGTCAAGCTCTGCCTCACTGGAGGCACTACTCATATTGATGAGCTCCTATTTGTTCTTTCCTCCCTTTCTTCCCTCTCTTCTCCCTCCTTCCTTTTGTCCTCCTTTCCTTATTTCCTTATCTTCTTCCTCCCTTCCCTTCCTCCATCCCTCCCTCCCTCCCTCCCTTCCTTCCTTCCTTCCTTCCTTCCTTCCTTCCTTCCTTCCTTCCT
>NW_025386464.1:0-3641 GCF_016433145.1 Gracilinanus agilis
TCTCTCTCTCTCTCTTTCTCTCTTTCTCTCTCTCTCTCTCTCTCTCTGTCCCTCTGTCTTTGTCTCTATCTCTCAGTCTTTCTGCTTGGCTCTCAATCCACTTAGTCTCCTAGCAGCTCCCCCATCTTCCTTTCAAATGGGTCAGAATTCAACATGACTGACCAACTCTGCCTTCAAATGCCTTTAATCCTATCAAGGCCTTAACAAAAGATTGGAGGTTCTAACCCAGTTCCATAGCTAAGGGGCTTGGGGAAATGATTTCACATAGAAATATTACTAAAAGTGGCATAAGTCAGTATTAATTTTCCTCACAGGAGAAAAGATGATAAGTTCTGTTTTGGACATGTTGGGTTTGGAGTGATTAATAGATATACAATAGGCAGTTGATGATGAGGAATTAGAGCTGAAGACAGAGACCAGGGCTGTATATATAAATCCGGGCATCATTTGTGGTTGAAATGATAACATCTACCTGTGAAAACTGATGAGTTTACCACTGTGAGAGTGTAGAGGGAGAAGAGAGTCTAGGAAAGATAGGAGTAACCTGGATGATGATTCTAGCAAAGGTGACTGAGAAATAGTCAAACAGGTAAGAAAAGAATCAAGAGAGGCAATGTCACAAAAATCCAGAAGTGTTTTAATTAAAATTCTCTGGAGACTGTATATTAATTTATAATTATTTATTAGTAAAAGTTAGAGAGAAAGAAAATTACATGAGCACTGGCCTAATTAATCTGACTTTGCCACACTTCTCTCTGTAGCTAGCCAAAAGCAGCCTCACCAGCAAGTCTCCTGGCAAGAGAGCAGAGAGGTGAAAGCCCCCCACAAAAGACCTTCTTGCTTCCTCAGTCTCTTCTCTTATAAGCCATTAACATCACTCCTTTTGGGTTTCTCTGGTTGGACAGACTTGACCTTGGTCTGCATAAGCCCAGTCTTCTGGAAGGCAGGAGTCACATAGGACTAGAGGCCAGCCTCTTCTGAAAGCCAGACAGCCACAAGACCTTGGGCATCCTCCCATAGCACACATGCTTGCCCAATCAAAGGGTGGGGCTGATACAGACCAAAATGGATTTTCTTTTTTTTTTTTTTTAATCATAATGGAGGGTGACCTTTTTTAATTTTATGTACAAATTAACAGAATATGCTCAAATAGTTGTCCAGAGTCCAGTAAAATGGTCACTGCTGATGGTCAGGGAAATCATTGAAGATCCATAAATATAATTTAGTCCAACTTAACGAAGCTAATGTCTTTCGCATATTGTTGGAAGCACCGGCGACACATGTTCAGACCGTACTTGCGGATCAGGCCATTTCGATTGGAGCATATGTGAAGACCGAGACCCCTGGCCGAATTTGCAAGGATGGCGCCGGTAGGAAAGCCGTGAGACAAAAGCCAAAATGGATTTTCAAAAGGAATAAGGGGTATAATTTATATTAGATTCACATAAGAGGAAGAGAATTCAGGAGAAGGGTATGGTCAACGGGATCATAGGGTCAAAGGATACCAGTCACTAGGAATAAAGATTAAGAAAAATCCAACCTCCTTATTTTATAGATGAGGAAACAGGGCAGAATGATTCAGTAACTTCAAGAAATGTAATTCAGTTAATGCACCACCACTCTGTTATGTGGATAAGAGGCAATGAGATATACTAGAAAAAGGATTATAATGAAGAGTCAAAAGTCATAGGTTCAAGATTCACCTTTGGCTCACTTGATGATTTTGGGTGAATTCCTTCTTCTCTTTGGTTCTCAGTTTTCATATTTGTCAAATGAGAGCAGTGTGGTACAGCAGAAAAGGTACTAAGTCATAAGTAGTAAGTACAAAAAGTATTAAGTCATAAAGAGTCATAAGACTGGAATCTGCCTTCTGCCTCTGCTACTGTGTTATTTACTAGCTGGGTATTTCTGGGCTAATCATTTAATTTCTCTGGACTCCAGTTTTTTCCTTGGCAAAAGGAGGAAGGTAGACTACAACACCTCTAAAGTTACTTTCTAGCTTGAAAATCTTATGATTTTATGGTTATATAACCGAAAGTCCCTTCAGTGTTTAATTGTTCTATGAATAGAGAATAATGTTGTAGATAAATCCATTTGAAACATAACATATGTTCCATTCCACTCTGGAATCACTTGTTAAACTATATCAGTGTGGGATTTTTTGGAGTCATCAATTATATGAACTGTCTTTGAGCACCAATCTAGTATATTCTCTTATCATCAGATAAGGTTTGAATTGCAAAGAAAATAGCAAAATGTTTAATTAAGACAGAATAGCAAAATAGCAGTGTAGGAAAATCAAGTAATAGAATCATTCATAGCACCCTGTTTCCCAACTCATAAACTGACTTCTACCCTGGAGGAGGAAATATTCCTTGGAGATTTCACACTTCAAGGTTAGAAAGGCTTTTGGCAGGGCTACAACATTTTTATAATTCCATCTCTCCACAACTTTCCTTGAGAATTTTCAGCTTCACCTTTCACAGTTCCTTTAGCAAAGTCCCTAACTCTTCTTGCCACTCATTTTATTCTGTATCTGAAAGAGCATTTTGCTGATTGTTAATAAATAAATGATTACAGCTCACATTGCTATAAGGCTTACTATGTGCCAGGCACTGGACTAAGCACTTTACAATTATTCCCTCGTCTGATCCTCACAACTACCATCAGACGTAGGTTGATGATGATGATGATGATGATGATGATGTAATTATTATCCCCATTTTACAGATGAGGAAAAGGAGGTAAACAGAGGTAAAATGACTTGCCCAGGATTACACAAATAGGAAGTGTCCAAGGTCAAATTTGAATTCAGGTCTCCCTGACTCCAAGTCCTGTGTAGCCCTCTTCTTCTGCTATGGCTTCAACAAAGGTGTTAGAGAGAATACTGGAGAGGATTATTATTATTCTTTTGTAAGGCTCTCCCAGAACAAAATGTCTCAGGCATTAGCAACTAACAATGTTGACCCATATGTTGTTGTTCAGTCTTACCCAATTCTTTGTGACACCATTTTGGGGTTTTCTTGGCAAAGATACTAAGTGGTTTGCCATTTCCTTCTCTAGCTTGTTTTACAGATAAAGAAACTGAGGCCAACAGGTTTAAATGACTTGCCTGGACTCACACAGCTAGTAAGTATCTGAGTTTGGATCTGAACTCAGGTCTTCCTGACTCCAGGCTCAGCATTCTATCCACCTCTCCACCTAGCTGCCCCATTAATCCATATACTTAAGTTCTTTTTTTAGGCCGACCCATAGCCACAGCAAGATTCACAGGAGAGGACCAGGCAGGTTGCTCTCAAGATGTTTGCTTTTCAACTTACCCCCACAAACAAAAAAAATCTCTCTGCCTTTGGTCCTAGCTATGTTAAGGAGAATAAATTCCTGAGTAGGGGTGAAAGAGAGTATAGGGGAGTGCTGATGACTTTTGGCTTGAGTTTCCAAGGCTTCTCAGAGAATGGGACCTACTTTGTATTTAGAAAATAGAAGTGAGGGACAGCTGGGCGGCTCAGTGGAATGAGAGCTAGGCCTAGAGACAGGAGGTCCTAGGTTCAAATCTGGCCTCAGACACTTCCCAGCTGTGGAATACACAGGAATACACAGTATTGACTCCAAAATGGAAGGTAAAGGAAAGAAAGAAAGAA
>NW_025386465.1:0-2131 GCF_016433145.1 Gracilinanus agilis
GAGAGAGAGAGAGAGAGAGAGAGAGAGAGAGAAGAATTTGTAGCCAAAAATAAATAAAATTGGATAATAGTGATGCCACAGAGAGAAATAGAGAAGTCAAGAGGAGGAGCAGGTTTGAGGAGTAGGGAAGCTAAGCCATTTAAAGTTTGGGGCACTGGGAAGATTTAATGGCGGAGATATTCTGGAAGCAGCTAGAGATGTGTCTCTGGATCTTGGCAAGTGTGACCTGGCTGGAGATGGATTTGGGAAGCTCTGCAAGGGTGGTAGTTGAAATCATGGGAATGGATACGGTGACCAAGAGTAAAAGCAAAGCAGGAAAGAGAAACACCCAGCCTCTTTTCCAACCAAAAATAAATGCACGAATGAAATAACTAGATGGATAGCTTAGATAAAACCAAATAAAGTAATGCCTCAGTTATCCAAAAGTAAATCATCTGATTCCAGATTTCCAAGCAGTCAGATATATGTCACAAAGCCCACTTCACTCATAGAAAAGCTTCTTTGCCCCTTACTTCGATTCTATTTTATTCTCATGTCTTGTCTAACAAGTTAGTCAGTGTGGTGTGATGGAAAGAGTGCTGGCCTTGACTTTGGTTTGAATGATCTCTTCACCTCCACATCATAACCTGTAGAATGGGTCTAATAATAGTGGTGCTGCCAAACTCATAAAGTTCTCTCATAAGGAAAGTGATAGAGAAATGCAAGTTATTATCTGGTCTTCAAGCTCAATAAATAAGCATTGATTAATGTGCCAAGCATTGTACTAAGTGCTGGGGATGCCAAGAGAAAATAATGAGCCAATCTCTCCTCTCAGTTTATGTTCCATCAGGGGAGCCGGCCACTACATATCATATATAAGTAGAAATGGAATCAATACAAAGAGAAAAATCCAAGTAAGTCCAACTCCGACAGGTCCGATTGGCCTGGGAGTCTTGAAGTGGAAGGAGAAGCAGGCCTGGGAGGAGCCCACTGTGAAGGGGTGAGAGAGAAGCTACAGCAAGCAAATCCAAGAACTCAAAAACTCCCCTGCCTGGAGCCCTTCCTTTAGGGGCGAACAGCCATAACCCAGTATGGTCCCTGCAAATGTCAGGAGGGTCCCAGTAGGAGGCAGGCACAATGATGCCATTCGATCTTCCTAATAATGACCCTGAAATTCTGTGCTCCCCACATTCTGTGTAAGTGAGTACGGGACAGAAGTTGGGCAGATTCCTCCTTCCCAGATAAAAAGTTTGCTTGACTTATCTGGAAATTTTCACTCAGGATGAAATCCTTCCCGTGCCAGGCACTCGGTCACTGAAATTGTTTTGATAGCCTAAAAGCTCAAGGCTGAGCCAGAACAAAAGTGGGTCTCTTGGCCCCCAACCAAATGATCACTTTCTTGATCCACAGTAAAGGCATCCTCTGGGATGGAGAGGCCTGGCCAGCAAAGAGCACACTGATCGACCGACCAGTCATCATCCATTTGCCAGATGAATAAGAAGGAAACATATATTATCCCACAATATAAAAAAAGAATAAAATGGCCTCTCCAGTGCCTCAAAGAAAAGAAATGCCTTCCAATAGTAGCTTCTCTGCTGCCTTTAGACAACTCAAACCCATAGAGCTGGAGGACCTTTATCAAAGAGGACCCAAGAACGTTCTTGATTCCCAGCTGCTAACGGGGGCTTCCAAGAACAAGAAGCTGTTGTTCACTTCTCCCTCCACCACACTGTGTCAGAACAACTAGTAGATCCTGGAACTGGGAGGGACCTTGGAGATGCTGTAGCCCAGCCCAACAACCCAGGCCCACATTCTAGTAAGCACTCTGCTGGGGCTGAGAATGCAAAGCTGAAAAGAAAAAAAAAAAAAAGGAAAGGAAAGGAAGAGAAAAGGAAAGAAAGGAAAAGATAAGATAAAAGGAAAGGAGAGAAAAGAAAAGGAAAGAAAAGAAAAGAAAAGAAAAGAAAGATCTATTCTCCAGGAGCTCCATGGGCGGGCTGGCAGGGCTGTGACATAGTAGCTCCATCAAAAAAGCCAAAGGATGTTCTATATGAAATGTGGGGAGGAGAGAGGAGAGAAAAGGGGGGAGACAGGCAGAGATGGGGGATAGGGAGAATAGAGAATAAGGAGGAAGGGAGAGACACACATGGAC
>NW_025386466.1:0-3420 GCF_016433145.1 Gracilinanus agilis
ATATATATATATATATCAAATGGTATAGGATTCAAATTCTTACAAAAGAAATAGTTAAATAAGTACAGGTGGAAATAAACTGTAAAACTATACTAATAAGGGACCTAGGGTTTTCTTTCACAGAATTATATGTATTCAACCATAAAAGAAATGAGAAATAAGGAAATGAATAGAATTTTATAAAATTTAGATAAGATGGACTTCTCACAAAAATTGAATGGGACTACAAAGGACTACTCCTTTCTCTTCATTGTACATGGCACCTTCACAAAAATTGACTGTGTATTGGGGCATAAAAACCTTACATCTAAATGCATAAAAGCAGAAATTTTAAATGCATTATTTTTAGAGCATAGTTCAAAACATATATTAAGGGCTGTAGAAAATAAATTTAAAATATTAACTGTAAAATAAACAACCTATCACTTACAAGAAAATTAATAGGTCAAAGAACAAAGCAAAGAAAAAATAATTTCATTAAAGGGAACAACAACAATGAGACTACATACCAAAATTTATGGGGTATAACCAAAGCAATAGTCAGAGGGAAATTTGCATCTCTAAATGCTTACATCAGTAAAATAGAGAAAGAGCAGATCAATTAAATGAGCATTCAACTAAACAAACAAAACAAACAAAAAAATGTTAAATGCCAAATTCAACACAAAATCAGAAATCCTGAAAATCAAAGGAGAGTTTAATAAATTGGAAAGTAAGTCATTGAATTAAAAAATAAAATTAGGAAATGATTTGATGAAAAATGAAGCCAATAAAATGATTACTTTCTTTAAAAATATAAAAAATAATGAAAAAAACCACACTACCATTTTCAAAAACAAAAAGTTAAAATTGTCACCAATGAAGATAAATTAGAGAAATTATTAACTATTTTACCTCCTAATATATCAACAAATTGGAAAATCTAAATGAAATGGATAAATATTTACAAAAATATAGATTGCTCAGATTAACAGAAGAGGAAATAGTAGTGTACTCAAATAATGCTATCTTAGAAAAAGAAATTGAGCAAGCCATTAGTGGGCTCCCTAAGATAAAATCCCTACTGCCAGAAGAATTCACATGTGAATTCTACTGAAAATTTAAAGAAAAATTCAAGTATTACATAAGCTATTTTGGAAAAATAGTCAAAGTAGTCCTATTAAATATCCTTTCCATTACTAATATTGTGCTGATACATTTACCAGGAAGAGCAAAAACAAAGAAAGAACATTGTAGATCAATTTCTCTAATGAATATCAATGCCTAATTTGAAAATAAAATGCTATCAAGGTGATTACATACAGCACTATATCAGAAATATAAGACGCTATAATCAAGGGGTTTCATATCAGCAACACAAGGCTGGTTCAATATTAGGAAAACAATTGGTATAATTTACCATATCAATAAAAATCAACAAAAATCATGTAATTATTTCAATAGATGGAGAAAAAGTATTTGAGAAAATATAACAAATTCATATTGAAAACACTAGAAAGCAGAGAAATAAGTGGAGCTTTCTTTTAAATGATAAATATTATGTATCTAAAATCATTGCCACTTTTTATTTGTAATAGGGATAAGCTTTTCCAGTCATATCAGCGGTGAAGTATGCTTATCATCACAACTATTCAGTATTATTCTAGAAATACTAGCTATAACAATAAGAGAAGAAAAAGAAATCGAAGGTATTAGAATAGGCAATGAGGAAATGAAACTCTAATTTTGCAGACTGTATGTATTTAGAGAATCAATTAAGAAAAAAGGTTGAATTAATAAACAATTTCAGTATTTAAAGATATAAAACAATCTAACATAAATCATCAACAATATATCATACCAACAAAATATAGCAAGAAGTGATACAGAAATAAATTCCATTTAAAATTATTGGACACAATATAAAATATTTTGGAGACTATCTGCCAAGATAAACCTAGGGACAATATGAGTACAATTACAAAACTCTTCACACAAAGTGAGATTTCAAAATATTAAAATACTAATTGCTCATGACTAGGTCTAGCTAGTATAATAAAAATTACTTTTTTACCTCAATTAATTTACTTATTCAATGCCATGCCAGTCAAATTAATAAAATATTTTATAGATCTAGAAAAAATAATGAATTAAAATTATCCATTTCATATCTCACACTACTTTGTATCCTATTCGTAAATTCTTCTATCCAGAAATAGGATAGATAATATGTTCCCTGTTCTTCTAATATGCTTATGGTATCTCCTTTTTTGCCTATATCATGTGTCCATTTTATTTTTTATTCTTTAAATTTTTTATTGATTAATTAATTTAGAATATTTTTCCATTGTTACATGATTCACATTCTTTTTCTCCCCACCTCTCTCCCCCCTCCCAGAGCCAATGAGCAGTTCCACCAAGTTTTCATGTATCCATTTTAATTGTATTTTAGTAAATGATATTAGATATTGGTCTATATCTAACTTCAGCCAGACTGCTTTCCAGTTTTCCTAACAATTTTTTAAAAATAATGAATTCTTATGAGTTTGGATCATTACTTTTGTTAAACAAGGTTACTATAATCTTTTTACTATTGTTTGTTATATGTCTGTTCTGCTTTTCTATTTCATAGGCAGTACCAAGCACTTTTGATAATTATATGTTGTAATATGTTTTTTGACAAATAAAATCAATATATCCCAGATTAGAGGGAAAACAGAAAATTTGGGGAGGGGAAAATTTAGACAGTTTCTCAAATAAAAGTCTCATATCTAAAATATATAGTGAACTTTGTCAAATTTGTTAGAATATGAACAAATTAATAAATGATCAACAGATAGAAAGAGACAGTTTTTGGATGAAGAAATCAAAGCTACATATAGTCATACCAGAAAATGCTAATCAGTATTGATTAGGGAAATTAAAATCAAAACTACTCTAAGATGTTATCATACCTGTCAAGTAAACTAAAATGATAAAAGAACATGACAAATGAGGAGTTAAGGAAAAATGGAGACACTAATGCAGTGTTGGTGGAAAGGTGAACCTTTTGACCCAGGTTTGTTTCCTAAGGTGATCAGGGGAAAGGGAAAAGAATCTGTGTTCTAAAATATTTATGGCATCTCTCTTTGGGATGGCAAAGAACTAGAAATTGAGGGGATCCCCATCCATTGTGAATGGCTAAAGAACTTGAGGCATATGATTATGATGGAATACAACTAATCTGTAAGAAATGATGGGCAGGTTAATTTTAGAAAGAAGCATGGAAAGATCAACATGAATAATCAAACAAACAAAACCAAGAAAACATTATATTCAGCAAGAGAAATATTTTTTGAAGAATTCTTGTGTATATCTACCTCCTCCAGGGGAAAAGACTGATGAATAGAAACAAGGCATAATTTCATATATATATATATATATATATATATATATACATAT
>NW_025386467.1:0-6589 GCF_016433145.1 Gracilinanus agilis
GAAAGGAAAGGAAAGGAAAGGAAAGGAAAGGAAAGGAAAGGAAAGGAAAGGAAAGGAAAGGAAATGGTTCAAAAATATATTGCAAAGACAATGACATCAAATTTAAAGCATTACTGATTTTAGGAGATGCTCCTTGTCATCCAACTGTGTCCATTTGGTGCATTGTGTAAGAATTTGAGCACACAGATTTTCTGAGATGTGGATAAAATTCTATTCACCTACCAGGATATAAATGAGGACTTAAAGAGAAAAAAGTTCAATCTTCCCTGCTGACATAAGGCAACAAAAATGACATTTTTTCATATTATCATAGCTTTATCTATAGGTCTTATAGATTTTAGTATCTTTCCAGTCTCATTTTAAATTAGATGCTGCCATTCTCTCTTCAGACCAGCCAAACTGGCCTTCTCTCTGTGCCTCACACTGGACACTCCATCTCTCCACTAGGCTGCACTCACCACTTCCTCACTTCTGCCTCAACGAACCCTTACTCCTTCCAAGAGCCCCAGTTGTACCTTGGACTTGTATGAGGCTGTTCTCACACTTGGGGACACCTTCAATTCATGCATCCCCCTTGAACTCCCTCTCTCTACCCCTCTCTGATGATTTGTATTTAAATATGCCCCATAACTGTATATTTCCATTTCCCCAAAACATTTTATTGTGAATATTTTTCCTCCCAAAGTGGAAAATTTGCTGGAAATTTTGCACTTTTCTTGACTTACCTTATCTGGCCCCATCTCCCTTGCAACCAAAAGTATGTATCTGTGAGAAGACTGTCAGTAGAGCATAGCAAAGCTAATTGGCCCATATGGAGATTGCATCCGCCACCTTGGCACTTGTCAGCTGAGTTAATGAGGCTCCTGCAAGGAATGATGTGGCAAAGGGAACATTTTTAATGTATTCTTCATCAAGAATGTGGAATTCATGATGGGGCCTATCTTATTTATAAGGGAAATGTTTTATTTGTCTTTACATAGACTTCCTGACTTTCCTGAACAACAGGTAGTTGTCTGGAAACTAGAAAATATTCCAGATATGATCTTGAAGAATAAATGAATTTTCCTATAATCATATGCATATTTCATTAATATTAATTTTGTTTTGAGACTATCCAATATAGAGTATCCCAAAAGTCTTAATGAAGTTTTAAGCTATTAAAGTGGAAGGAAGGAAGGAAGGAAAGGAGGAAGACTTCCTGCCCTAATGCACCTTTATGAGATGCCAGAGAATGCTGCTATTTTCTAGTTATTGCTGAGATACTTCTGAAAAGTTAAGGTATCTGGTGAATAGCATAGATATTTTCTAGCACCATGCCTTGCTGGGGTGTTTGGGGTTGTTTGTGCTCTGCGTTTGATGCCATAAATCAATCTTTTCTCAGGTCATCTGACCCAACTTACATTTCAACTGGCTTTTGTTCTGAAGCCACAAGCCCAATATGGCGAACGTAAGGCACTTCTCCCCACTCTCTTCTCCTCAGTCTCCCATCCACAAGTGGCCTGGCCCTGCAGGAACATAAAGGCAACAAGGTAGAGTGGACCCCCATCTCCATTGGACTTTGGAGTCAGAAAGGCCTAAATTCATATTCCAAGTCAGACATTTTGGGCAAAGCCACTATAAAATGGAGATAGTGACAGCATCTGCCTCCCTAATGAGCAATCAAGCTACAGCACCTTTAAACACCTATTATATTCTAGACATTGGGATTGCAAAGACAAAATGGCCAGCCCACCCTAACAATCCATCCTCATATGTAATTTTCATTCTAACAATGGAGACATTCAGGACATAGATAATTATACAGAGAATAAAAATAAATAAAATAATACATCTTCCTACCTCCCATTCTCAATGGGCTGAATACTTCTTATGTTACCAGGTAACTGATCAGGCCTGATGGTCTGCCCCATTTCTATCCTGATTCTGACTCATGGGTCAACAAAAGCATTGTGAAGTGACTACCCTTAAACATAACACACAATTCTGCTGTGTCAATGAAACACAAAACAAGAGTGGGTGGAATTGTGTCCCTGAAAGCCACAGGCATTCAAGAAACAATACATCCTCATTATTGTCCCTCCATTAATCAGCAGAAACATGTTCATCCAGCTCAGACCTCTCTGAAACTTATAAAAGATTTTTCCCCAAATTAACTATTTAAGCATCCTATTTTAGTTGTACTCAGCGTTTCTTAAAACAAGTTATTCCTATTTTCCAGATTAAGATGGCGGCAGGGTAGAAGCAGCTACTTAACCTCTCCTAACTCACATATATAGGACTCCTCAAGAGGACATAAAAACAAATCCAGACAAATGAAGGGACCCCACAACAGGGCACAGCATTGAAGGTATGTGGGATCAGGGCATTTCTATATTTAGTGAAATAGCTCTCACTAAAATGCGAGCTGAGCAACCCCCACCACACCACTTACAGTACCAAAGCCAGCTCACAAGAGTTAGAGCAAGTTTGGGGCATTCATTAAGTTCTTAGCAGCTACCTGGGATCACCAGGACCTGCTCCTAAGAGCAGCAAGACTTAAGACCCAAGAGGCTAAAGAACCAGACTTTGAACACAGACCTTGAGTGCAGGCATGGATTCTGAGCACAGGCACAGACCCGGACATGGACCTTGAGTGCAGGCACAGACCTTGGGTGGGGACCCAGTGCAGAGGGGTGCATGACTGTGGAAGCAGCACCCAGAGACTGTTAAAGGAGCTTCGGGCAGAGGAGCAAGCAAGGGGACCACCAGGTGGCTTGACCCTGAGAGCAACTAGACTTGAGACCTCAGGAGACTAAAGAGCTCAGAATGACACTGGGCATGAGGATAAAGCTGAGAAGGTGCATGGTGCTCACATAAAAGCTGCTCCACAGCTTGATAGGATAGGCAGAGAACCTATCTGCCTCACCCAGACTTCTGACTGAGAAAGAAATAATAATAATGGCAAGCCAGGCCCAAGAACCTCAAAAGAGAAAGATCAAGAAGAAATCTTTAACACTCAACAACTTTTACACAGAAAAAATCCAGACAACAGAGCAAACAGCAGAGGAAAACAAACAAGTAATCACATCCAAGCCTTCCCAAAAAAATGAAAATTGGTCACAAGCTCTTGAAGAGTTCAAATCTGAGATCATGAGAAAGATGAAAGACATGTGGTGAGAGACGTTGGAAATAGCTCAAAAGGAAATTAACAGGTTAAAAGACAGAAACTCCCAATTAGAGAAAGATGCCCAAAAATTGAATGAAATGATATGCAAATTGGAGACCAAAATTAAACAGCTGGAAAATACGATAAACCAAAGCAAAAAGGAAAATCATAAGATTATAGCAGAAAACCAGTCTCTAAAGATCAGAATTGGGCAAATAGAAGCCAATGATCTCTCAAGACAGCAAGAACAACTAAAACAAAGTACAAAGACTGATAAAATAGAAGGAAACATGAAATATCTCAATGAGAAATTGACAGAGCAAGAAAACAAGTCTAGAAGAGACAGTTTGAGAATTATTGGTCTTTCTGAAAAAGCAGAAATTAACAGAAATTTGGACTCCATATTAAAAGAAATTATCCAACAAAACTGCCCTGAAGTTCTTCAACAAGAGGGCAATATCAGCACTGAAAGGATCCATACATCACCCTCTACACTAAACCCTGAAAAGATAACCCCCAGGAATATAATAGCCAAATTCAAGAGCTTCCAAATAAAAGAAAAAATTTTACAAGAAGCCAGAAAGAGACAATTCAGATATCAAGGAGTATAAATCAGGATCACACAGGATCTGGCAGCCTCCACACTAAAAGACTGCAAGGCTAGGAATATGATATTCAGAAAGGCAAGAGAACTGGGTCTACAACCAAGGATCACCTATCCATCAAAACTGACTATATACTTCCAGGGGAAAGTATGGGCATTCAACAAGATAGAAGATTTCCAAGTATTTGCAGAAAAGGCCAGGACTAAATGGAAAGTTCTATATCCAACCACAAAAACAAAGAGAAACATGAAAAGGTAAATAAGAAACAGAGGGGAAAGAAAACTTATTTTTTAATTTGCCTCTTTAAGGGCTTCAATAAGATCAAATTGTTTGTATTCCTATATGAAGAAATGTTATGTGTAATTTTCAAAAACTGTATTCACTATTAGTAATTAGAAGAATTATTCATAGGGAGAGGTTGGAGTACTAAATGGTCTAAGATAATATGGAGGTGGGGGGGAAGAAGGGGGTGAATAGTAGATGACACCAAGAGAAACTTGAATGAATAAGAAAAATGGGATATTCTATACCACACAAAGAGGGCATGGGAAGAATACTATTATAAGAAGGAGAGGAAGAGAGCATTAAGAGGTAATATTTAAACCTTAATCTCAGCGGAATTAACCCTGAGAGGGGAAGAGTAGCTATATCCATTAGGATATAGAATTCTATCTGACCCTACTGAGAAAGTCATAAGGGATAAAACAAGGGGATCAGGGGAGTGAGGAGGTCAAAAAAGGGAGGGGAGGAGAGGGGGGAGGGAATTCATTAGGCCTTAAAAAAATAAAAAGAGGGGAATAATAAGAGAGGGGATGGAAAGGGAAGTAAATCAAGGGAGGGGACAAGGGGGACTGGTTTAAAAGGAAATAACATAAGAAGAAGGGGTAGGACTAGGAGAGGATACCAAAATGTTGGGAAATACACAACTGATAATTATAACTCTGAATGTGAATGGGATGAACTCTCCCATAAAATGGAAGCAAATAGCAGAGTGGATAAGAAACCAAAATCCTACCATATGTTGTATACAAGAAATATATATGAGGTGGGTGGACATACACAGGTTTAAGGTCAAGGGCTGGAGCAAAATCTTTTAGGCTTCAACTGAGAAAAAGAAAGCAGGAGTGGTGATAATGATTTCTGACAAAACCAAAGTAAAAATAGATCTGATTAAAATAGACAGGGAAGGTAATTACATTCTGATAAAAGGCAGTATAGACAATGAGGAAATAACAGTACTCAACATGTATGCACCAAATGTTATAGCATCCAAATTCCTAAAGGAGAAACTGGCAGAACTCAAGAAGGAAATAGACAGTAAAACTATACTAGTGGGAGATCTAAATAATCCTCTTTCAGATCTAGATAAATCAAACCAAAAAATAAATAAGAAAGAGATAAGAGAGGTGAATGAAATCCTAGAAAAATTAGATTTAATAGATATACAGAGAAAAATAAATAGGGACCAAAAGGAATACACCTTCTTTTCAGCTGCACATGGTACATTCACAAAGGTTGACATAGGGCATAGAAACATTGCAAACAAATTCAAAAGAGCAGAAATAAATGTAACCTTTTCAGATCATAATGCAATAAAAATAGTAATTAGTAAAGGCAATGGAGAGGCAAATCAAAAACTAATTGGAAATTAAATAATATGATTCTCCAAAACCAGTTAAAAAAGAAATCATAAAAGCAATTAATAATTTCTTTGAAGAGGATGACAATGATGAGACATCTGTGGGATGCAGCTAAGGCAGTACTCAGGGGGAAATTTAAACCCTTAAGTGCATGTATTAACAAATTAGAGAGGGCAAAGATCAATGAACTGGGCATGCAAATTAAAAAACTAGAAAGGGAACAAATTAAAAATCCCCAGCTAAAGACCAAATTAGAGATTATAAAAATTAAAGGAGAAATCAATAAAATTGAAAGTAAAAGAACTATTGAATTAATAAGACTAGAAGCTGATACTTTGAAAAAATAAACAAAATTGACAAAGTACTGGTCAATCTAATTTTAAAAAGAAAGAAGAAAACCAAATCATCAATATCAAAGATGAAAAGGGAGACCTCACCTTTAACAAAGAGGAAATCAAGGCAATCATTAAAAACTATTTTGGTCAATTATATGGCAATAAATATAGCAACTGAGGTGAGATGGATGAATATTTACAAAAATATAAATTGCCTAGATTAACAGTAGAAGAAATAGAATACTTAAATAATCCCATATCAGAAAAAGAAATCCATCAAAGAATTCCTAAGAAAAAATTCCCAGGACCAGATGGATCCACAAGTGAATTCTATCAAACTTTCAAAGAACAACTAATTCCAATACTAGACAAACTACTTGACATAATAAGAAAAGAAGGAGTTCTACCAAACTCCTTTTATGACACTAATATGGCACTGATCCCAAAGCCAGGTAGATCAAAAACAGAGAAAGAAAACTACAGACCAATCTCCTTAATAAACATAGATGCAAAAATCTTAAACAGAATACTAGCAAAAATACTCCAGCAAGTAATCACGAGGGTTATCCATCATGATCAGGTGAGATTTGTATCAGAAATGCAAGGATGGTTCAACATACAAAAACCATCCACATAATTGACCATATAACAAACTAACAAACAAAAACCACATGATTATCTCAATAGATGCTGAAAAAGCCTTTGACAAAATACAACATCCATTCCTATTGAAAACACTAGAAAGTGTAGGAATAGAAGGACCTTTCCTAAAAATAATAAACAGTATATAAAACCATCAGCAAGCATCATCTGCAATGGGGATAAGTTAGAAGCCTTCCCAAAAAGATCAGGCATGAAACAAGG
>NW_025386468.1:0-4107 GCF_016433145.1 Gracilinanus agilis
ACACACACACACATATATATATATATATATATATATATATATATATATATATATATACTTTGTTATTAATAAGAATTACCAGAAGTTTGCAAGGAAATGGGTTGTCTCCTCCCTGCCCTTTGTCTTTCTTCCTATTCTTGGTTCTTCTGAGTTTTGCAGGGTATGTATGTGTGTGTGTGTGTGTGTCTGTGTGTGTGTTTGTGTGTGTGTGTGTGTGTGTGTGTGTGTGTATGTTTCATTTTTTTTTTTATCTTGTCCCATGGCCTTTGAACAACCTCTTGTCTCTCCTTTGGTGCTCACAGCCTTGGACTTTGGGGTATGATCTTCAAATCTGGCCTCAGATATGTACTAGTTCTATGACCCTGGGCAAGACACTTAACCTTGTTTGCTTCAGTTTCCTCATCCATCAAATGAGCTGAAGAAGGAAATGGCAAACCACTCCAGTATCTTTACCAAGGAAACTCCAAATGGAGTCACAAGAGTCAGACTTGACAGAAACAACTGAACAATAATTGGGGTGGAGTTAGGAAGGATCTCTTGTGGGAGACGGCTCTTGATCTATGCTTTGAAGGGAGCTAGGTTTCTAAGAAATGAGGGTAAAGAGATACATACATTCATTTAAAAAAAACTTATTTTTATTTATTTCCTTAAATATTTTCTAATGATGTGTTAAAACTTTTTTTGACATTTATTTTTTTAAAACCTTCACCTTCTGTCTTAGAATCAATACTCTGTATTGGTTCCAAAGAAGAAGGGCACTAAGGGCTAGGCAACTGGGGTTAAGTGACTTGTCCAGGGCCAGAGGAAGAGTCTGAGACCAGATTTGAACCCAGAACCTCTCATCTCTAGGCCAGACTCTAAAACTACTCAGCCACCTAGATGCCCCCTTAACATTGATTTTTTTAAACTTTATTTATTTATTTATTTTTAGAGAAATTTTCCATGGTTACATGATTCATATTTTTACTTTCCCCTTTACCCCCTCAAACTTTCCCTACCATAGCTATCTTGCATTTCCACTGGTTTTAACATGTGTCATCAATCAAGACTTATTTACATATTATTGATAGTTGCATTGATGTGGTCCTTTTGGGTCTACATCCCCAATCATGTCCTCATCAACCCAAGTGTTCAAGCAGTTGTTTTTTTCTGTGTTTCCTCACCTGTAGTTCTTCCTCTGAATGTGGGTAGTGTTCTTTTCCATAACCCTCAGAATTGTCCTGGGTCATTGCATTGCTGCTAGTACAGAAGTCCATTACATTCGATTTTACCACAGTGTGTTGGTCTCTGTGTACAATGTTCTTCTGGCTCTGCTCCTTTCACTCTGCATCAATTCCTGGAGGTCTTTCTAGTTCACATGGAATTCCTCCAGTTTCTTATTCCTTTGAGCACAATAGTATTCCATCACCAACATATACCACAATTTTTTCAGCCATTCCCCAATTGATGGGCATACACTCATTTTCCAGTTTTTTGCCACCACAAAGAGCACAGCTATAAATATTTTTGTACAAGTCTGTTTATCTATGATTTCTTTGGGGTACAAACCCAGCAATGGTATGGTTGGATCAAAGGGCAGGCATTCTTTTATGGCTCTTTGGGCATAATTCCAAATTACCATCCAGAATGGTTGGATCAGTTCACAACTCCACCCGCAGTGCATTAGTGTCCCAATTTTGCCACATCCTCTCCAACATTCATTACTCTCCCCTGCTATTATTTTAGCCAATCTGCTAGGTGTGAGGTGATACCTCAGAGTTGTTTTGATTTGCATGTCTCTAATTATTAGAGATTTAGAACACTTTCTCATGTGCTTATTGATACTTTTGATTTCTTTATCTGAAAATTGCCTATTCATGTCCCTTGCCCATTTATCAATTGGGGAATGGTTTGATTTTTTTATACAATTGATTTAGTTTCTTGTATATTTGAGTAATTAAACCTCTGTCAGAATTTTTTGTTATAAAGATTTTTTCCCAGTTTGTTGTTTCCCTTCTGATTCTGGTTGCATTGTTTTTGTTTGTACAAAAGCTTTTTAATTTAATATAATCAAAATTATTTATTTTACATTTTGTAATTTTTTCTAACTCTTGCTTGGTTTTAAAATCTTTCCTTTCCCAGAGATCTGACAAGTATACTATTCTGTGTTGACTTAATTTACTTATAATTTCCTTCTTTATATTCAAGTCTTTCACCCATTCTGAATTTATCTTGGTGTAGAGTGTGAGATGTTGATCTAAACCTAATCTCTCCCATATTGTTTTCCAATTTTCCCAGCAGTTTCAAAGAACAATTAATCCCAATACTATACAAATTATTTGATATAATAATCAAAGAAGGAGTCCTACCAAATTCTTTTTATGACACAAATACTGATTCCAAAGCCAGGTAGATCGAAAACAGAGAAAGAAAATTACAGACCAATCTCCTTAATGAATATAGATACAAAAATCTGAAATAGAATACTAACAAAAAGACTCCAGCAAGAGGGTTATCCATCATGATCAGGTGGGATTTATACCAGGAATGCAAGGATGGTTCAACATTAGGAAAACCATTCATATAATTGACCATATCAACAAGAAAACCAACAAAAACCACATGATTATCTCAATAGATGCTGAAAAAGCCTTTGACAAAATGCAACACCCATTCTTACTGAAAACACCAGAAAGTATAGGAATAGAATGTCCTTTCCTAAAAATAATAAACAGTATATATCTTACACCATCAACAAGCATCATATGCAATGGGGATAAATTAGAAGCCTTTCCAATAAGATCAGGTGTGAAACAAGGATGCCCATTATCACCTCTATTATTTAACATTGTACTAGAAACACTGGCAGTAGCAGAGAAGAAAAAGAAATTGAAGGTATTAAAATTGGTAATGAGGAGACAAAGCTATCACTCTTTGCAGATGATATGATGGTCTACTTTAAAAATCCTAGAGAAGGGGGCAGCTGGGTAGCTCAGTGGATTGAGAGCCGGGCCTAGAGATGGGAGGTCCTAGGTTCAAATCTGGCCTCAGACACTTCCCAGCTATGTGACCCTGGGCAAGTCACTTGACCCCCATTGCCTACCCTTACCACTCTTCCACCAAGGAACTAATACACAGAAGTTAAGGATTTAAAAAAAATATCCTAGAGAATCAACTAAAAAGCTAGTAGAAATAATCAACAACTTTAGCAAAGTTGCAGGATACAATATATACAATAAATAAATGCACATAAATCATCAGCATTTCTATATATTTCCAACACATCACAGCAGCAAGAGGTAGAAAGAGAAACACCATTTAAAATCACCCTAGACAATATAAAATACTTGGGAATCTATATACCAAAACAAACACAGGAATTATATGAACACAACTACAAAACACTTTCCAAACAATTAAAACTAGAGCTAAACAACTGGAAAACCATTGAGTGCTCATGGGTAGGATGAGCTAATCTAATAAAAATGACCATTCTACCCAAATTAATTTACCTATTTAGCGCCATACCTATCAAACTACCAAAAAACCTTTTTTTTACTGAATTAGAAAAAACTATAACAAAGTTTATTTGGAAGAACAAAAGATCAAGAATATGAAGGGAAATAATGAAAAAAAAATGTGAAGGAAGGGGGCCTAGCAATACCAGATATTAAACTATACTATAAAGCAGCAGTCATCAAAACAATATGGTACTGGCTAAGAGATAGAAGGGAGGCTCAGTGGAATAGACTTGGGGTAAGTGATGTCAGCAAAACAGTGTATGATACGGGGCAGCTGGGTAGCTCAGTGGATTGAGAGCCAAGCCTAGAGACGGGAGGTCCTAGGTTCAAATCTGGCCTCAGACACTTCCCAGCTGTGTGACCCTGGGCAAGTCACTTGACCCCCATTGCCTACCCTTACCACTCTTCCACCTATAAGTCAATACACAGAAGTTAAGGGTTTAAAATAAAAAAAACAAAACAAAACAAAAAAAACAGTGTATGATAAATCCAAAGAGCCCAACTTTTGGGACAAAAATCCACTATTTGACTTAACATTGATTTTTAAAAATTTTGAGTTCCAGTTTCTCTCTCTCTCTCTCTCTCTCTCTCTCTCTCTCTCTCTCTC
>NW_025386469.1:0-4786 GCF_016433145.1 Gracilinanus agilis
CCTTCCCTCCCTCCCTCCTTCCTTCCTTCTCTCCCTCCCTCCTTCCTTCCTTCTCTCCCTCCCTCCTTCCCTCCCACCTTTCTTCCTTCTTTCCTTCCCTCCTTCCTGGAAGTCCATGCCACTCCACCTCTCCTCATACCCTTTAAGAGGATAGGAATCTGGTCTCTGAGAAAACCTGTTCTGTTTTTCATTGCAGCAATTCATGGGTCCTTCCTTTCTTCCTTCTTGCTTTCCATCCTCCCTTCCTCCATCCCTCCTTTCCTTCCTCCCTTCTTCCCTTCCTTTCTTTCTTTTAAAAACCCTTACCTTCGGGGGCAGCTGGATTGAGAGCCAGGCCTAGAGACTGGAGGTCCTAGGTTCAAGTCTGGCCTCAGACACTTCCCAGCTGTGTGACCCTGGGCAAGTCACTTGACCCCCATTGCCTAGCCCTTACCATTCTTCAGCCTTGGAGCCAATACACAGTATTGACTCCAAGAGGGAAGGTAATGGTTTAAAAAAAAAAAAACCCTTACCTTCCAACTAAGAATTAATATCAAATATCAGTTCCAAAGCAGAAGAGTTATAAAGGCTAGGCAATTGGAGCCAAATGACTTTCTGTGTGGTCACATGGGGTCACACAACTAGAAATCTGAGGCCATATTTGAACCCAGATCCTCCTGACTCCAGGTCTGTCATTCTATCCACTGCGCTCCCTAGCTGACCCTCCCCTCTTTCCTTTTAAATATTTGTTTATTTGTTTAAAAAATGATTCTTGGCAGGGCAAGAGGGAAGGTTATATTTGGAATGAATAAGAATTTTTAAGTGTTAATAAAAATTAGATGAATTTAAAAAACAAAATTAACTGTATCAACTATTATAAAAGTAAAAAGTATGTAGCCAAATCTGTCTATAATTGGCAATGAGTATTTTCTAGGATGGAGTGGAGGTGATTGAGTGAATAAATTAGCATTAGAAAGACATTTAAACTTCTTCCAATCCCCCTCGTTTTGCAGAGGAGAAGACTGAGGCCCAGAGAGAGTCTGAAATGACTTGCTGAAAATCACACTCCAGAAAAATGTCAGAGCGAGGATTCAAACCCCAGTTTCCTGTAATCAATAAAATTAAAAGCAGAACTAAACCTGATATTTATTAACTCACTTAAAAAATATTTGGATAAATATATATATATATGTGCATATATATGTTTTTTAAACCCTTACCTTTTGTCTTAGAATCAATACTATATGTTGGTTCTAAGGCAGAAGAGTAGTAAGGATTAAATGTCTTGTCCAGTGTACCACAGCTAGGAAGTATCTGAAGTCGAATTTGAACCCAGGACCTCACAACTTCAGGCCTGGCTTTCTATCTACTGAGCCACCAAGCTGTCCCCCTTCCCCCATAACTGTATTTCAATAGAATTCGTTTCCTTTGTAATCTTATGTATTTTATTTTGTGAATTTATAAACTTGATTCTGAGAAGGAGCCCATAGTCTTCACCAGATTGCCCCAGCGGGCCAGGACACACACAAAAAAAAACAAGAGCCCCTTAATTCCAGGTTGATACGACCTTAGAGGTCAATCCTCTCATTTTGCAGGTGAGGAAACTTAAGAGAAATTTAAAACTTGATCTGCTTTCTCCAAATCCACCCTCGGCCCCATTGCCTCAAGAAGAGCAGACAGAGGGGGGGCAGCTGGATAGCTCAGTGGATTGAGAGCCAGGCCTAGAGATGGGAGGTCCTGGGTTCAAATCTGGCCTCAGACACTTCCCAGCTGTGTGACCCTGGGCAAGTCACTCGACCCCCATTGCCCACCCTTCCACCTAGGAGCCAATACACGGAAGTTAAGGGTTTAAAAAAAAAAAAAGAAGAGCAGACAGAGAGTGTCCCAGGCCTTTGATCTGGGTCTGACACATTCCCATCCCTGCTCAGGCTCCAGATTGGGGAATGCAGTAAACATTCCAGTCTTCTTCCTGGAAGGAATTGATGACCAGAATTGCCACGCCGCTCTGGTCCACCAGGTGGCACATGAGAGTTCCATTCAAATCGACGAGATCAATTTCCCTGACTCTCAGAATCTCTGGGCTGGGAGGATCCCTAGTGATGACCCGCTTCAACTCATGCCTTTATAATATTCCTGACAAGAGATCGTCCAGCCTTTGCTTGAAGTCCTCCCAAGAAGAGGAACCAGCCACCTCTCGAGGCAGCCCATGCCACTGCAGGGCAGCTCTAACTGTTGGGAAATTCTTTCTAATATCCAGCCTACGTTGGCCTCTTTGAGACCCATCCATTATTCTTGGTTCTGCCCTCTGCGGGCAAACAGAACAAGGCGAGCCCTCTCTAATGCATGATAGCCTTTGGCCTGGAAGACAGCTGGCATCTCCATCATTCATCTTCTCTTCTACCAAATAAATACCCCAAGTTCCTTCTTCTGGTCGTCATAAAGCATGAGCTTAAAGGCGTTCACTGAAATAGTAGGACTTCCACCTAGGCTGGACCTCAGAGTCATCTAGTCCAATATTAGGGTAGTTAGGTGGCAACATAGCATACAAAGTCACACAGCTGGAAAGTATCTGAGGCTAGATTTGAATTCACCTCTTCCTGACTCCAGTCCCAATGCAGTATCCATTCCAAGACTTAGTTGAAAATTATTACCTTGTTTAGATTTTTACATATTATTATGTGTGTGTTGTGGGTGCCCTCACTCCATGTAATTTCTGTTTCGTTTTTGTGCAGTGGGAGATGGAAGGGGGAGTTAGTGTCTCTCCCACCAATTGGTTTCTTCCCAGACCAGATTCTATATCCATAAAAAGAAAAGTCCCCGTAGCAGAGACAGCCAGGTGTTTGTATGTTCTTGTATTAAGGGAGATGTTATCCCCTTTAAAAAATGTGAAGACATTTGCCCTGATAGTATTGAAGGGTAATTTGACATCGAGTTTCCCAGTTTTAAAGTAGTCAGGGAAGGAAGCAACTTCAGGCATTGTTACAATGTCCCCTGGCAGTCTAGAGAAGAGCTGGCAATAGAAGAATCCAGTCTTTTCCCTTGAATTTCCACCAGGGAGCAGCAAGGAGAAAGGAACTAGTCTTCCTTCTTAACCCTTCCCTCCCCATTCACCTACTTATCCAATCAACCAACAAGTATTTTTATTTATCTTTTTGAAAACCCTTTCCTTCTTTCTTAGAATCAATACTAAATATCACTTCCAAGGCAGAAGAGAGGTAAGGGCTAGACAATGGGGTTAATTGACTTGCCCAGGATCACACAGCCAGGAAGTATCTGAGGCCAGGACCTTCTATCTCCAGGCCTGGCTCTCTATCCACTCACCGAGCCACCTAGCTGCTTCTCCAACAAGTATTTTTTAAATGCCTACCAAGTGACACCATTCTAGGTGCTGGACCAATAGAAGTCACTTTATCCAACACTGATGTCAATGGGCAGCCAACTATGGATTCAAAAGAGTATTGGGGGTGGGGGCATCTGGGTAGCTCAGTGAATTGAGAGTCAGGCCTAGAGACAGGAGGTCCTGGGTTCAAATCCGGCCTCAGACACTTCTCAGCTGTGTGGCCCTGGGCAAGTCACTTGACCCCCATTGCCCACCCTTACCATTCTTCCACCTAGGAGCCAATACACAGAAGTTAAAGAGTTTTTTTAAAAAAAAAAAAGAGTATTAGTGGGAGCATCTAGGTGGCTGCTCAGTGGATTGAGGGCCAGCTGTAGAGCCAGGAGGTCCTAGTTTCAAATATGGCCTCATACACTTCTTATCTGTGTGATCTTGGACAAGTCACTTGACCCTCATTGCCTAGCCCTTGCCACTCTTCTGCCTTGGAATCAAAACATAGTATTGATTCCAAAAAGGAAGGTAAGGGTTTTAAAAAGGGGGGTAGGAAGAGGAGAGACAGAAACAGAGAGAGAAAGAAAGAGAAAGGAGAGAGAGAGAGAGAGAGAGAGAGAGAGAGAGAGAATTAGCCCTGATAGTTGGGAGTCAAACTGTGGAGAAAAATAAGTCCATGAGGCACAGCTTAAGTGGGGGAGCAGGATAGGACAAGATGAGAAGAAAATGGAGTTCAGCCCAGCAGTGCCAAGGGCAGAAGATTCCCTGGCTGTGTATGTTCTCTACCTGTGGGCACTAGGTGTGTACCCTGTATGTGCTTCCTCCATCCACTGATGCCATGAGTAGCTGTGGGAGATCGAGCCCCAGGATGATGGAAGAAGTGTTTGGTCCCTGCTGGGGCACACAATGCCATCTTAGTAAAGCATCGGTGCTTTAAGCTAACTGTGTCCATTTGCTGACAGCACTAGAAGTATTAGTTGAGAGTTGGAGGTTTTAAGGTCAGAGGAGTGCAGACTCTCAGAGTACCTTCAAACGAGAGGGGATCCCTCTGAGGAGCCAGCCTACTGCTGTGAGTTAGGGAGGAAGCTCCAAAAGGCAGCCCAGATCTGTCCCATCACCTAGCGTAGTACATAGCAGCGGCAGGTGTCTACTGAATGCTTAGTGATTGATTTATTGTCCAGGTCTCTCACTACTCTAATACACACAGCACAGGTCCTAGAGTAATTTTCCTAAAGCTCAAAGCTGGCCAGGTTATTCCTCTATTCAATAACCTTTAAGGGTTCTCTATTGCTTCTAGGATCAAATATGGCTGCTAGCTGCTGGTTGCTCTTGGTGGTTATCTTTCATGCTCTAAGAAGACCAAAATAACATCACTGGTGATGTCTTTTGACTTGAGCACAAATTGGATTTAAGTTATCCACCTCTCCCTCTCCTCTCTCTCTCTCTCTCTCCCTCTCCTCTCTCTCTCTCCTCTCTCTC
>NW_025386470.1:0-5414 GCF_016433145.1 Gracilinanus agilis
CTTTGGCTTTGTCAGAAATCATAATAGCCACTCCTGCCTTCTTTTTCTCATTTGACGCCCAAAAGATTTTGCTCCAGCCCTGAACTTTAAACTTGTGTAAGTCCACCCGCCTCATATGTGTTTCTTGTAGACAACATATGGTATGATTTTGGTTTCTAATCCACTCTGCTATTTGCTTCCATTTTATGAGCGAGTTCATCCCAATCATGTTCAGAGTTATAATCATCAGTTGTGCATTTGCTGACATTTTTGTATCCTCCCCTATTCCTACCTCCTTTTTCTTATACTATTTCCTTTTAAACCAGTGGTTTGCTATTGAGCCGCTATCCCTTATCCCCTCCCTTGATTAACTTCCCTTTCTACCCCCTCCCTTATTATTCCCCTCTTTTTGTTTTTAAAGGCCTTATGAATTCCCTCACCCTTCTTCTCCCCTCCCTTTTTTTGACCTCCCCACTCCCCTGCTCCCCTTGGTTTATCCCTTCTGACTTTCCCAGAAGGGTTAGATAAGAGTTTTATGTCCCAATGGATAGTATAGCTACTCTTCTCTCTTCTGGTTGATTACACTGAGAGTAAGGTTTGATTATTACCTCTTAATGCTTGCTTCCTCTCCTTCTTATAATAGTATTTGTCCCCTCTCCTTCCCGTGCCCTCCCTGTGTGTAATAGAACATCCTATCTTTCTTATTCATTCTTGGTGTCCCCTGCTATTCACCCCCTCTTTCCCATCCCCCATGTCATCTTAGATTATTTAGTGTTCCACCCTCACCCTGTGAATTATTCTTCTAATTACTATAATAGTGAATACTATAATAGTGAATAGAGTTCACTACAGAGAATTATACATAACATTTCTCTACATAGGAATACAGATAATTAGATCTCACTGAGGCCCTTAAAAAGGCAAATTTAAAAATTATAAGTTTTGGGGGGCAGCTGGGTAGCTCAGTGGATTGAGAGCCAGGCCTAGAGACGGGAGGTCCTAGGTTCAAATCTGACCTCAGACACTTCCCAGCTGTGTGACCCTGGGCAAGTCACTTAACCCCCTTGCCTACCCTTACCACTCTTCTGCCTTGGAGTCAATACATAGTATTGACTCCAAGACAGAAGGTAAGGGTTTAAAAAAAAATTATAAGTTTTCTTTCTTTCCCCTCTGTATCTTATTTACCTTTTCATGTTTCTCTCGATTTTTGTGGTTGGATATCAAACTTTCCATTTAGCCCTGGTCTTTTCTGTGCAAATACCTGGAATTCTTCAATTTTGTTGAATGCCCATACTTTCCCCTGGAAATATATAGTCAATTTTGATGGGTAGTTGATCTGTGCTTGCAGGCCCAGCTCTCTTGCCTTTCTGAATATCATATTCCAAGCCTTGCGATCTTTTAGCGTGGAGGCTGCTAGATCCTGTGTGATCCTGATTGGTGCTCCTTGATTTTTGAATTGTCTCTTTCTGGCTTCTTGTAAGATTTTTTCTTTTGCTTGGAAACTCTTGAATTTGGCAATTATATTTCTGGGCGTTTTCTTATCTGGATCGAATGTCGCGGGTGTTCTATGGATCCTTTCAATGTCTATATTGCCCTCTTGTTGTAGGACTTCAGGGCAATTTTGCTGAATAATTTCTGTTAGTATGGAGTCCAGGTTTCTATTAATTTCTGGTTTTTCTGGAAGACCAAGTATTCTCAAATTGTCTCTTCTAGACTGGTTTTCTTGGTCTGTCACTTTCTCATTGAGATATTTCATGTTTCCTTCTATTTTATCAGTCTTTTGACTTTGTTTTATTTGTTCTTGTTGTCTTGAGAGATCATTGGCTTCTAATTGCTCAATTCTATCCTTTAGGGATTGGTTTTCGGTATAATCTTTCGGTTTTCGGCTATGATCTTTTGGTTTTTGTCTATAATCTTCTGGTTTTCGGCTATAATCTTCTGGTATTCCTTTTCAATCTGGTCATTTCTGGTGTTCAATTTGCTTATCAGTTCATTTGGTTTCTGAGCCTCACTTTCCAATTGCAAGATTCTACCTTTTAAACTGTTATTTTCTTGCCAGATCTCTTCCATTTTCCTCAAAATCTCAGTTTTGAACTCTTCCATAGCTTGTGAGGAGTTTTCCTTATTTGAGGAGGATCCGGATGCTTGTTTGTTCTCCTCCTCTGTTTGCTTGGTTGTCTGGATTTTCTCTGTGTAAAAGTTGTCGAGTGTTAAAGACTTCTTTTTCTTGTTGTTAATCTTTCTCTTCTGAACTTCCTGAGACTGAGTAGCCATCGTTAGCCCAGCAGCTTCTCAGGTTTATCCTCGCGCTCAGGGTCTGTCCGTGGTCTTTTGGCTCCTGAGGTCTGAGTTCTGGTTTTTTCCAAGGTCAAGCCCCCTGGTGGACCCCCTTGCTTGATCCTCTGCCAGAGGTTTCTTTACAAGTCTCATGGCGCTGCTTCCACAGTCGTATACCTGTCTGCAATGGTTCCCCACTCAGGGTTTCAGAGCTTTAGCTTGTGGCTGTGCCTGCCTCCACCCACTCCTCCACCCGTGCTCTGCTCCTGAGCTCTGCGCCCTGCGTCCGCTCTCTGCGTCCTACTCCTGTGCTCACATTTTGTGTGCGTTCTTTAGCTTTTTGGGGTCCTAAATCTTGCTGCTCTCAGGAACAGGCCCCGGAGCTGCCAGTGACTCGAGGGGTGCCCCAAACTTGCTTTATTTCTTTTTAGCTGGCTTCGGCGCTATAGGTGGTATGTGTGGAGGGGGTGGGGGTGGTGTGGTTGCTCAGCCCGCAATTTAGTGAGAGCTGTTTCACCCCTTTATGGCATGGAAATGCCCCGATTCCATGTACCTTCCACGCTGTGCCCTGTTGTGGGGTTCCTCCGTTCGTCTGGACTTGTTTTTATGTCCCCTTGTGGAGTTTTGTGTGTTTCGGTCAGGAGAGGTTAAGAGCTGCTTCTTACTCTGCCGCCATCTTAACCCGGAACCCAAGAAGATAGGTTTTAATGAAGGCCAAGTGGAGGTGAGAGGATAGAGTCAAATCTCTACCTAGAAGGGACTTCAGAAGCCATCTAGTCCACCCTATCCCCATTTTTGTTGCTATTTAGTCATTTTCAACTCTTTGTGACCCCATATGGGGTTTCCTTGAAAAAGATTGAAATGGTTTGCCACTTCCTTATCCAGCTCATTTTACACATTGAAGAAACTGAGGTGAATAGGGTTAAGTGACTTGCCCAGGATCACAGAGCTGAGTTTAAACCCAGGTCCTCCTGACTTCAGATCCTGTACTCTATCTCCTGTGTCACCTAGCTGCCCTCCTCCACACCCCATTTTACATATTAATAAGAATTAAGGCTCAGAGTAGGTAAGTGACTTGGCCCAGGTCACACCAGCAATAAGTTTGACTGGTTCTAAGCAGTAAAAATAAACTCCATTTAAAAAATGGTGGAGTGACTAGAGTAATATTAACAATATTTGGAATGGGGTCGGGGGTACAGTCCCAGGTAGAGTTCCTCAAAATATTCATTCTTTCCCCTCTCAGATTAATAGATACTTTTTTGTAATTTGGTCATAGATAGATTCCTGGGGCACTGGAGGATCATACATCATCCTTTCAGAAGTTAGAGCTGAACCTAAGTCTTCAGGACTCTAAGTCAAGGTCATCTTTGCATGAATATGGCAGAAAAAGATTCAGGAGTCAAGGTGATTAAATTCATGCCAAGGGCAGAGAAAAGTTCTGATAGATCAGTAATGTATCATTTTGCTGATGGCCTCCAAGCCTTCATCCCAGGGAACTGTCTACATTAAAGAAAGGCCCACCAAGGCAAACAAAATGAACAAGTTTCTGAAAGTTGTCCAGGAAAGTAGGCCAGAACTGAATATTCTGGGCTTGAATAGAGGCTCACATTCTCTCCTTCCTGATGGTAAGGAACAAAGGCTAATCCACAAAAGGACTGAGTTTGGGGCTATGCCATCCTGAATTGTTTCCACAGCAAGCTAGAAACACCAAATGGCATTGGGGGGTTTCCAGTAAGATGCTGCATTTTTGACCAACTTTCCATCCCCACTGAATGGCAGAAGGAAGTCAGATGACTTGCCCTAGGGAAGTCTGTGATTCAGTGGTTCAGATGGAATGTGACACACAGCTTGTTCCCACAAAGATGCCGAGCTTCTTCAAACTGGACATCATAGGTTTCAGCAGAAAAGAAAATTAACTTCCTTACAGGCTCAGCTCAAGTCCCACCTCCTATAGACAGTCTTTCCTGATGCCCCAGAGGTTATTGCCCCCACCCCCCACCCCTATTGCTTTGGGTTTGTTTTTTATGAGAAAGAGAAAGAGAAACAGGGCTACATACATAGATAAATGGATAGAGAGCTGATAGATAGATACATATATATGTAGATATAGAAATGATAGATAATAAACTGATACATAGAAAAATAATACATAGATATAGAGATGATTAATAGGAGATACACAAGTAGATAATAGATTAATAGATATATAGGCATTAGATAATAAATGGACAGGCAAATGCATAAATAAATAGATATTGATAATTAGTATATGTGAGAATATACTCATCTGAACCCATATTCTTTTGAGGTTACAACTCAATTTCACCCTTTGATTGAATTAAGAACCAGGTTTGGGGCTTTTCTGTTTGAAGGGGACATGAGCACTCTGGGAGGATGAAGCCTCCTTCTAGCTCCCTAGCATCCAAAAGACCAGTGTCTGATTAATGTCCACCAAATGAGAAGGAATCAGGAAAGTGACATCACTGAATTATAAGTTTGGGTTGGGAAAAGCAGTCAGTCTCTTTGGGGCCCTGGAGCCCTGGTACAGATTCTATAGTGGAACCATGAAGAAAGCATGGGGAATGTTGCTAGGAGAGTGCGAGCTTAGGCAAGGACTGACTAGGTGGGGAGGCTTGTGAAGGAAATAGCCAGCCACATGTGGCTGGTGCCTTTTCTTTCTCTGACCCACTCTTAATTTATTCAATAAATAATTATAAATTAAGAAACAGCCTTAAGAGAATTTTAATCTTAACAGATATATAATAGGTTAATAGATAGATGATAGATATATAAATAGCTGTATAGATGATAGTTGATAGATGGATACATAGATAAATAGATAAATAGATATATAGATGATAGATAAAAGTGATAGATTCACAGGCAGATAAATAGATCTAGATAATCAATAGATAACTAGATATAGAGATGATTACTAGATATGTACATACGCAGAAATATATTATAGATAATAGAGAAATAGATGATTGATAGATAGAGTTATAGAGACAGATACTAGATAGATAGAGAGCACATTGACTCCTCTGTGTACATGATTTCCCATAGAATGTAAGTTCTTTGAAGGCAAGGATTGTTTTGGTTTCGTCTTTGTCTCCTTAGCACCTCACAGAGTAACCAAAGTAGGTACTTAATAAATG
>NW_025386471.1:0-7233 GCF_016433145.1 Gracilinanus agilis
CTTAGCTGTGTGGTTCTGGTCCAGTCACTTAACTCCCATTGCCTAGCCCTTACAGCTTTTCTGCTTTGGAACCAATACACAGCATTGATTCTAAGATAGAAGGTAAAGGTTTAATTCACAAGCAACTCTCTGTACCTACTATTTTACCAAGAAAACCTGTGTCTAAGACCAATGTACAGGGGGCAAGAATCATATTAACATTATAGTAAAATGGGTGACACAGTGGATAGAGAGCCTGGCCTGAGGTCAGGAAGACTCAAATCCATTCTCAGACACTTACTAGCTTGTGTGACCCTAGACAAGCCACTTACCCCTGTTTGCCTCAGTTTCCTCATCTGTAAAATGAGTTGGAGAAGGAAATGGCAAACCCCTCCAATATCTTGGCCAAAACAAAATACAAATAGGGTCATGAAGAGTCAGACATGACTAAAATGATTAGCCGAAAACCACAAAAATGAACATATTGTATCACATATTTTCCAGTTCACCTTTAGATCATAAAAGCTTTGTTGGTAGGGTAAGATTCCAGTGGGCTTTGAAAAAAAAAGAATACAGTACTATCTGTACCCACTTGTGACACATACTGGCTGAGGGACTAAGGACAAGTAATTAACCACTCAATGCCTCCAACACCTCCCTAAAACCTGGAGTACAGGCTGAGTTTCTGATCTGTATCAGATGAGCAAGTTTTCACAATTTCCACAGCCCCAAATTGATAAAATCTTAATTCCAAACCCAAAAAGCAAAAACCCATCTAGCCCCAGAGTATTATAGAGGAAAGGGCACTAGACTTCAACCTGGATTCAGAAGTGCCAAGTCTAGGGCTCAGCACTGTCCAATTATTCGGTATGTGACTGGGAACAAATCCCCTCACTTATGTATCAGCTTCACCAATCTGTAAAATGGGGATAATGATAGTTGTATTATCTACCTCACTTTGGTTGCCCTATAGATCTTATTTTCAATGACTCCTTAGGGTTTAACTCTAATGGGATTCCAGTGTCAGCAACTGAATAATTCCACATCATCTGTGCCTTAAGTCAAGGGTAGAAGTCACTTCTGATGTGGGGGTGAACTCCCCAGGAGGCCTAACCCCAAAGAGTGTGAGTTTGATCATTTGGTAAGCACCAAGATGAATCAGTTCCTAACATCCCTGCAAGAGCAAGGTTTCTCTCCAATAGAACTTGTTTTGTTGTATCTGACTTTGTGAACCCTTTGGGGATTTTCTTGAGATTAACTAGAGTGCTTTGCCATTTCCTTCTCTCTAACTCATTTAAAGGTGGGGAAATTGAGGCAAACAGGGTTAAGCAACTTGTCCAAGGTCACATAGTAAGTGTGTGAGGCCAGATTTGAACTCAGGAAGATGAGTCTTCCTGATTCCAGGTGCAACACTAGCCATGCGACATGATCTAGCTGCCTTGATCTCATCTACCACTGCTCTAGCTCGTAGGTTCCCCTCTTCTGGTCTAGAAGTCCCCTAAAGTCACTTCTCTGAAGCAGTGGTATCAAACTCAAATAGAAGGAGGTCACAAAACCATACATAAGAATCCCTGCTAGTACATGTTGACTTAGACGATCATATATTACCATTTTCTATGTTCCACTGTATTTTTACTTATTTTATTAAATATTTCCCAATTATATTTTAATCTGATTTTTTACTTAATTTATTAAATATTTCCCAATTATATTTTATTATGATTCTGGCTTCACTTGGGAACCATTGCACCACTTCTTTTCTAAGGGATCTGATTTTCCAGGAATGGTGGGGAAATCTTCAGCAGGGCAGTCCTTTCTATTCAAGCCTCCTGGCTCCTAGTCCAATGTTCTTTTAATAGCTGTTCATTGGCAAATAAATTTATACTGAAGCAGTTAAAGAATCAGTTAGCTTTGAGTTTTGATTTTAAACTGTTTGTTGAGATAACATGGTGTAATAACTAGAGAGCTCATCTCAAAGCCAAAAAGACTTGGGTTCAAGTTCTCTTAACACATATTGGGTGGGAAACTATACATATCATTAAACTTCTCCAGGCTCTAGACTGAGATAAAGAGTTCCAGAGAAAGCACTTGCCTTGAAAGAGGGAGTTTCCTTAAGGGGGAAAGAAAGGAAATTGAGGAAACTGAGGGGATTCCGATGGCAATTGTGGGAATTTAGGGAACCAAACTAACCCCATCTTGTGACTCAGCTCTGGAGCTAGCTTAGAGTCCTTTCTACTCAATTATAGATCTAGTATAATTTCTGTCTTGTGAAAAAAAAATTTTTTTTCAATTGTGAGAACTGGGAGAAAACTTCATTGCATTGTTTGAACCTTGATCTGCATGGCTGGGAAACTAGACCACCTCTACCTACTGTTTAGAGACTCTTAACTAAGGACAGAGGAGGTTATGCTGACCAGTAATGAAGTTAGATCCAAAGATTGATGGAAGGAGTTTTTTCCTAACTGTACATTTCAAGCAGTCCATACGTCTTATCTGAAAACCAGTCACATACTGATGGATCAGTTATTGTTTCCATATTCCTTTAATCGAATACTTGGTTCACAGAATTGCACCTGTTTGCTCTCCCCCTTTCAACCTGGAAAGTCCCTAATCTTTCCCCCAATTTGAAATCAAATGACCTAATTATTTTTATTATTTTTCAGTTAATCTAGTTTTAGTTAATTTAATTAGTTTAGATTATCCTTTTAGTTAATTGGCCTTATTTGATTGCTTTTATTATAGGAAAGTCTGTCTTCCCTGTATTAGGGATCCAGCTCCAACTTGAAGAAGGGGATCTAGTCCTGATTTGTTGAGCAATTGTCATGCATTGCTTAATAAATCAAAACGCTGGGTAGCTACAACCTTTGTCTTTCTAGTCATTTCCTCTTTCATCACAAAAGGATGCTTTATATTAATGGAAATTATAGGCCATACCCTCTCTTTAACTGGTTATTACTTATAATTATTAATAGCTAATGTTTATTTATATGTCAGGTACTGTGCTAAGTATTTTCTAAATATCCTCTCACTCAACCCTCACAAGCACTCTGGGAGGTAGGTGTTATTTTCTTTACTATTAATTCCCTTGCCTGTGTGAATGAATACTATCTTTGAGTCAAGTTGTTCATAAGAGACAAAGATTATTTGTGTGGAAGTCTCTTGTTACTAGTTTGTTCCACTAAGGTAGAATGATAATGCTCGGGAGTTCTAAAAATGAAAAAAGCATTGGCCTGAGGCATTCAATCTACACTTATTAATCACTTATGTTCCAGATAAAAGTGCAGGGGAATACAAAGAATAGTATCAGTCCTTGCCGCGGAGGAGCTCAGGCTAGTCAGATACATAGAAAAATGATAGTTCCTGCCTTGGAGGAGACCACAGTCTCAGAAGAGATCGTTCGCAAAGATATAGACAAGAAAGATCTATAACAAAGCAAAGATAGATACAAAGCACAGATATATAATAAGCAAGAGATAGACAAGCAAAGATTTATAACAAAGCGGAGATAGAAACAAAGCAGAGGTATAGACAAACAGGTATGTGACAAAGCATAAATATATAACAAGCAAGATACAATTCAGCAAAGATACGGTAACATGTGATACAGACAGGCTAAACTGGAAATAATGAGCAGAGATCCACAACTCTCTGAGACTTTGTACCTCACATCTGGCAGGCCCTCCTCCATACCACTAAACTGCTTTCAAGACCCAGCTCAGGTGCCCCTCTTGGCCAGGTGGCCTTTCCGGGTGACTCCTGCTGCTAGTGCCTTCCCCAGACTGCCTTCCTTTTACATCACAGACGAACAGTCATTTACATGCACCTTGGCACGTAAGTTCCTCGAGGGCAGGCACACAGCAGGCGCTTAATAGGTGTCTGGGCAGTGCCTCCAGCTCCAAAGCCTCTGACCAGGAGGCCAGTGTCATCAAAACTTTTTTTTTCGGGGAACATAGGCAGAGCAGGATCCCTCGCCTTAATAACGTTCTGGTCTGGTTCTGCCCCGCAGCTAGAGCTGCACAGCCGCAGTCAGGAGACCGGAGCTGGCGGGGGAGGGGAACGGGAAACGGTGACGTCATTAGGAGGCGGCGGCGTCATCAGGAGGCGCCCGCGCCGCCGTCCGCTCGGGGAGCTTCTCAGCTGCAACTTGGGGCTGACACGAGGAGTGTCATGAACGGCGGCGGCGTCCTCCTCCTGCGGGCGGCCAGGGCGGGCTCGCGCCGGGCTCTGGGTGCCCTCCCCGAACGGCGGCTGGCCGCGGTGGGCAGCCTCCGGCGGCTCCTGCGCACCGGCCCGCCGTGCCGAGCCTACGCCAAGGAGCTGTTCCTGGGGAAAATCGTGAAGGTAACGGCCGGCCTGGCCTGCCCGGTGGGAAGGGATACAGTCTCCCGGACCCCCGGCTCCAGGCCCACCTGTGACCCACCGGTTTGCCAGTTGTGGGCAGCTGAGCCCTTCGACTTGCCTCCCCGAGCCTCGCTTACCTCATCTGTAAAATAGACACGATCTAGACACCCCGCAGCGGGCCGGGAACCCGCGCTTCTTTCCGAAGTGTGTGTGGCCACAAGTGAGAACTTCTTATTGAGCCTCTCTTTCTTCCCTAACTTGAGAGCCGATTTCACCACTAAACCCCTAATCCCAGCCCTGCCCTTCTCCCACGGCCTTTGGGGAGGCCGCGTGAGAGCATGTCTGCAGAACCCTCCGGACCCTTCCCGCTGGCCTTACCGTTTCCACTGATTTCGGAGCAGTGGAAAACTCGGGGCTGGAAGGTGCTCCTAAGAGGTCTTTTAGGTCGGCCTAGCTGTGTGACCTTGGGCAAGTCACTTAACACCCATTGCCTAGCCTTAACCAGTCTTCTGCCTTGGAACTTTAATGACTTAGTATTAATTCTAAAACGAAAAATAATGTTTTTTGTTTTTTTTAAAAGGAGGCAAATCACTTAACCCCAGTTACCCAGCCCCTACCATTCTTCTACCTTGGAACAGATTCTTAGTAACTAATGGAAGTTAAGGGTTGAGAGAGGGAGACTGAGAGACTGTTTAGGGCAAAGAGTCTTAGTCTGGGCTCCTTGGGTAAGTGGATACTTTTCCATGAACTTGGATCAGAAAAAAAAAGACATTTTTATCTTCATTTTCTTCTAACTGAAATGTAGCATTTTCTTAAATTATTTGGAGAAAGGATCCATAGACTTCACTCGACTGCCAGAAAAGATGAAGAAGCTCTTATCTAATCCAACTTCTTTTAAAAGTGAGGAAACAGGCTTAAGAGGAGGGAAGGGATTTGCCCAAGGTCAACTTTGTGAATGAGTGGCAGCGCTGGGAAATGAACTCAGATCTAACTCAAAGGCCAGTTTAAAAAAAAAAAATGTTCCTTCCATTTTTCTTTCTTACTGATCCTCTTCCCATGGCTCCTCTTATAACCAACCACACAGCAGCAAGCTAGTACAAGCCTTTAGTATTTGTTACTGTTGTAGAAGCCTTTACCTAGTGTTTGCATTTTCTTAATCCTTCCTGAGCATGGGATGCCAGATGAATCTGCTTTTAAGTACAGCTTTACTGTTCCCTTTTTGTTAATCCATCTGAAATATGCTGCCAGATAACTATTTCTTAAGTACAGCTGTAATGTAACCATTACCTTGCAGGCAAAACCTTCAGTGGTTCCCTTTAACCTATCGACTTAGTTAGAGTCACAATCATCTATATGAGCATTACCTCCTTCCTGTCAGGATGTAATCCATCCACAAGCCCCTCAACCCTCTGTAATTTATCATATGTGAATCTTGGCCATGTTTTCCACTTAACTTTATGGAGTTCCAGGATTTTTAACATGTCAGGGCCAATTGTAGTAATTTCCTCTGTTTTCCTTGGATTTTACGATACGAAATCATGGATCTAGAGGTATAAAGGATCTTGGGGATCATCTAGTTCAATCTACTCATTTTAAAGATGAGGAAACATGCCTAGGAAGGTCACATAGTCATCGTTAGAGGTAGAATTTGAACCAGATCCTTTAACTCCAGAGTCACTACCAGCATAGGGTTAGGATAGGACAACTTGACTTACAACCTCCCCCTATGATGACTGCTCTCTAGATCTAGGTATTAACCTGGTTCTAAATCTATTTATGGGTATAATCGTCCAATTAGTGTCTAACTCAGCCTGAATGTTGTAAACCATATCAAATGTAATTGGGAAATGTTAAACAAAAAAAAATAAAGATGCAATATAGGTAATATGGATTTGTGATTTTCTAAGTCAATATGGGATTCTAAGGACAGGTTCTATTTGAGTTTGACACCACTACTCCAAGCCTCTATCACTCCGTCTTGACCATAAGGGTTACATGAGAGACCTTGTTACACGTTGTTAGAGTCTTAAGTACTGTGCTCATGTTAGTTGTCTTGTCAGAAATAAGACAAGACTGATATGACATGATCTGTTCTTGATGAAACTTACCTAACTTTTAGTGATAACTGCATCCTAAATGCCGACTCTTAAAAATGGCATTCTAGAATTCTGCCAGTAATCTCAGGCTCTCTAGTCTATAATTTACAGCTCTCTGTCTCTCTTTGTCTCTCTCTTTCTCTCTCCCTACCCCCTCCCCTCCCTCTCTTTTTCTCTCATTTATCTTGCATTTCCACTCTCTGATAGTTATTTTTGTTCAGCAGCATACAGTACCTTTATGATTTGTCACCTTTGACTAGAAATATATAGAACCTAGATAGTAATCCTACCTAACATTCTATGATTCTAAGAGGAGCAACAAAAGTCATTGAATTTAAGTGGGGCAGCTTTAAATAAGATAGACAAATGGTTTAAGGAAACATTGAAGTACAACTTTGACCCATTTGACATAATGGCTAATAGCTACTGAGAGAAAGACATTCAGAAATGGCATAATGAATAGGTTCTCTGAGGTAGAGCAGCAAATAACTGTAGGCTCTGGATAAAAGTCTCTACTTAGAATGCCAGTATTGAGGATATGACCCAGTTTGTTATATTTTATCTTGCTCCCAAATTTTCTGTAGTGTTCTGCTTTAGAAACTCCTTTTTGGTAGGCCAGGTAAAAAATAGCAGTTCCCCTTTCCCATTCGAAGGATGAAATTATCATTAAAACAAGTTACACATTTCATAGCTGCTCTTCCTTTAACATAAGTTCTACAGATGTCTGGGTCCCCTATCACTATGGTTTCCTATTATTTATGGTAGTTTTGTGATTCCTTCCTTTCCTTCCTTCCTTCCTTTCCTTCCTTCCTTCCTT
>NW_025386472.1:0-13546 GCF_016433145.1 Gracilinanus agilis
TATATATATATTGCCAAAGTTACACAATCAGTAGACAACAGAGGCAGAACTTGAATCCAGGTTTTTCTTGCTTGAAGACCTGCTCTTTATCCATTAGGTCACACTGTTCTATAAACAAGAATTGATTATTTTTAAAAGGCAAGAATAATCATGGGCAAATTAATCCTTCCCTATTTCTACCCAAGGATGTGGTATTTCATATTACCCTATAGGAATTTCCAGAGCCATCATTTATATAACTCAGTCATGTTTTGTTTTGTTTTTTATCTCCCTGGGCATTATCCTATATTTTGAAATTTAACCAACCCTCCATACTTTTCCCTTGTCTAAATTACAACTTCAACATTTAAATGTTTTGCGTCTCATTCTCTCAGGAATTTATACTCTTCTAAATGACTGATAAAACAATCTGTGTTAATAGATTCTTAGGTAACCATGGTTTACTGTGCTACTCTTATAACAAAGCCAATGCTTGTCACGAGCCAGAGCCAAAGCCCATTTTGCTGGAAGGGCATGTCACTTCAGGTAGCAGTCAAATGACTCACTAGCATCTGCAAAGTATATAAGAGTTTGGTAGAGTGAATTGTTTATCATCAGCCTTTAGCAGAAGCTTTTGAGAATATGGAAATATCTTCCAAAATCTGAAGCAGAGAATAACCTTCAAAAATATAGTTTGACTTGGAACAACAAATCTAAAAATGTGTTATAATACCCTGTCAACTTTCCATTTATTCCCTACCTGGCCCAGTGTTGAAGATTTAATAATATTATTTCTTACAATATCATTCCTACTACAAATTCAATTCAGTTTTCTAGTACCATCAATTATGTTCTGGAAATTCCTATAGGTTTCCTAGAGGATGGCAACTGATTTTAGTTTCCCATAATCAAGACCTGGAAAAATATAAAATTCTAGATTTCTGTGAGAAATCATAGGTCTAAATTCTTGAGAAGTTTTGAATTCAAGTTTAGCCTCAAACATAGACTACCTGTATGACCTTGGACAAATTGCTTAACCTCTGTTTGTCTTAGTTTCCTCAACTATAAAATGGAAATAATAGCCCCTCTCTTCCAGTTTGTTGTGAGAATAAATTCGTAAAGCAGTTAGCTCAGTGCCTGGCAGAGAGTAGGTGTTACGTAAATGTTGTCTAGCATTATTATTTTAATATTAACAGTTCCACCTCTGATCCTGGACATATCATTTAATGTTTACTGGCCTCAGTTTCCTCATCTATAAAAAGAGAATACTGAATTAATTAACATTTAAAGTGCTATTTCAACATGAATGTATAATTTTATTAGAGCTACTATGTTGCAGAGAGGCTATATGGTATAATGGTATAGAGTGCTGGACTTGGAGTCATGAAAAAATAGGCTCAAATCTCACAAAAGACTGATAGCCTTTTTGATTCCAAACAAGACATTTAACATATCCAGGCCTCCATTTCTTTATCAGTAAAATAAGGTGAAGGAGGATGGACTAGAGAGCCTCTGTGTTCCCATGATTTATTTCAATTCAGTGAACCCAGGCTACCAATTATTTGATGTTCATGAGCTTACTGATAGCGCTCAAAACCAAATAATTCCCAAACAAGTAGAAACAAGAAAGAACAAAATATGAAGCTCAGGGCTTACTCTACACATCAATTTATAGGAAGCCTAAGCTAGAGAGAAGGAATATTGAAACATTATTCCATATAGAAGAGAAGTGGCTGAATTGTGCTTCTTGACATTTATAGCCCTGGTGTTAGGCAGGTCTTTTTCCACATGATGGTGTACTCGCGCCAAAGCAAAGAAATTGAAAAGACTGCAATCTTAAATCACAGCTGTCACAAAGAACTCCAAGATAAGAATGCCCCAAAATAGGCTGACTAAATCTCCTTAAATATTCTTAGCAAATGGTTGGTCTCAATGATTATTTAGAAGGAGGACTGGAAAAGTTTAGCATTTTTATTGCCATGATACAGCAGGCTGAATGTAATTAATTAACTTTGCCCAGTGACCTTGAAAAACATTTGAAAACCTTGTCTCATATTCACAAATAACAGTGTGGCATCTCTGATGGTGGTGAAGATTACTTATAAATTTGTAGGGACATTTTGATATTGCAGCTTTTTCTTCACTCAGTCATCTTCCAATGTTAAGGCTTGTCTCCAGATGACTGGGTAGGAAATCCTAAGAAAGAATATGGAAAATTATTTGTTACAACATGAGGAGGAAGGTGGAAGGATAATTATACCATTCTATTTTCCTAACGCCTTTCTTATTCTTAATCAAGCACCTAGCACAGGTATCAACTGAAAGTGGACATTCAAAAATGTTCCTGACTAATACTAATTAAATAGGAAGAATGGCTATATTAAAACTAATGACCATTTCCTTTCACTCTGCAGTACTGATATTACAAGTTTTTTAAGTCCCCTATTTGCTGTTTAGTAGCCTCCTCAATAAAGAAGACAACTAGAGATATGAATCCTGGAACCTTGCTAAATATTTAACATCCTTTTCTAAATTCCAATCTATCACAATACATACTACCATTCATATTATTTTCCTTTTTAAGTAATATTTTATTTTCCTCCAATTCATTTTTTTCACATTTTGAGTTCCAAATTCTTTCCTTTTCTCATTCTCCCCCACCTCCACCCCTCCTTGAGACTGTGAGCAATTTGATGTAACTTATACATGTATTTCTGTTTGATATAGGTTATATATGATATATGTTATACTGTATTTCTAAAGAAACTTTGGAACAATGTACAATATTAGAAATTCACCCTTCTTTCTGGACCTGTCTATTCTCAGATATAATTCTTAGAAGAAATGAGCTGTTCTTAACCTCAGATGAAAAGTATAATTTTAGTTGTAAAACTAATAGTATATCACAGTCTAATTAAACTAAGATTTGGCCATAATACTCATGATGACTTGCACATAAAAAGTATATAGGAAATATTAAGAACAAAAGACTGTAAACATATATAGAATGGAACTGTAACAAGAATGAGTTGCAATATCCAAACACCTCAAATGCTCAAGTGTCACTTCACTTCTCTAGTGTTGAGTGACAACTTTATAGAAGCTTTGCATGTGAAATGAATTTCTTGGAAATGAGTTCAGATAGAGGGATTGTCACTTCTCAAAGAGATCATAGTGCCACGGGATTTGGAAAAAAATTATTTTGTTGATGGTGTATCAGGCTACGCAGCAAGTGAATTATTAAAAAGAATTTGAGCAAATGTATAGAATTTGCTCCATTGTGCTCAGTATACATCACTCCCCTTCGTGCTACAAATGTCTAACTGAAAGCATTTTTCAGATTATAAAGAGACAATAGAAAGTTAAAAAAAACAGGAAAAAAGAGAAGCGTGATGTCTGTTCTTAGATGGAACTCATATAATTCTACTGTCCTAAGGAATCATTAATCCATAAATCTGGAAGGGAAATTTATAGACATCTAGTCCAACAAATAAGTGTGAAATAATGTGTTCTAAATTATAAACAAGTGACAATTAAACACTTGATTGAGGACTTCAGGTGAAAGATAACCTATTACCTTGCAAAGAATTCCAATCCATTTTTAGGAATATTTAATTGTAGAGAAATGTTCTTTACTCTAAGTCTTGTTTTTTTTCTTGCATCTTTACTCACTGGTCTTGGTTCTTCCTTCTAAAGCTAGGAAAAACAAATCTTAAAACTTATATGTCAATCCTTCAACTCTGTGAACATAGTTATCATGTCCCAACTAAGTCTTCTCTTCTTCAAACTCCAAGATTCCTAGTTATTTTTGTTAATCCTCCTATAAAAAGATTTGAAGATCTTACATAAAACAGGACATTCTACTTTGGAAATTTTCCCACTTTATCAAAGCCCCCTTAAAATGCCACATTCACAACTTGATATAATTCTACAGACCTAATCTGACTAAGGCAAAACAATGTACAATATAAGAATTGAACTGTTCCATCTTCTTATTGGGTTCTCTAGATCTCTTTCTATAGATCAAGATCAGATTAGCTCCAAAAGTACAGAATTACACTGCTGAGTCATATTGAGCTTTCAGTCCACAAAACCCATCAGACAAATTGCTGCCCAGCAAGACTTCACTATATAACATTTGTAAAGATACAAGCATATTTTTACATTTATTCTCATTCAAGTTGAACATTTTTTTATCTAACTCACTACTAGTTTACTGAAAATATTTTGTCTCTGGATTCTATTAACCAAGTTGTTGCAATCCTTCTTAGTTTGGGGTTATATACAAATTTGGCAAGCATATTATATATTACTTCATTCATGTCAAGAATAAAAATAAAGAGCTTAGAAGATCACAGTGGAGCTATTCCTTGAGAATTCTTTCCAAGTATGTATGGAACTTGACCATTCGTGACATCAGATCAATAATCAATTAAGTTCTAAACTCTTTTAACACTATGACTATTGTCCAGCCTTCATCCTAGCTACAAAACAGGATGAGGATTTTTCTCAGATGCTTTGATAAAATCTCTTTATACTCTTTCAATGTTATTCTTTTCATCTGCCATTAAAATAACCCAATAAAAAAAGAATGATGAATTGTATTAATGATAATAATAGTAATGATAATAACTGTGACAGGTATCATCAACTCAAAGTTCAGAATATAAATATTAGACTAAAATAATAGTTTAAGAAACCCAGACTTCATTAGAATGAGTATCTTTAACCACTACCTAGTACATATACTTTAGGTATACCCAACTGATTAGAGGCAAGGATAAGACTTCCAAATTTAGAAGTGGCTGATACACATGGAAAGAATAAAAAAAACACTATAAATAATATAGGAAGCCCTGGATCCAAACAGAGATTTATTTTATGTCAAATAATCAAATAACAAAGAGCCTTCTTCAACTAAAGGACACATACCAAGAGACAAAAATCAGGAAGCATGAAGTAGGCTAAGAATCCCACTGGTGCTAGGAGTCACAGTATTCTGAATCAAATTTTGATTAACAGCCAAAAACTTAGTCTAGAATCTAATGCAAATAAAAGCCAATCTAATTCCAGAGATAAGAACCAAGAAATTAGTTAGTGAAGATAATATAGAAAGGAAACACCTATTCCCCCACCCTCCCCTCTCATGAATAGGCAGTTTTCACATGAAGAAATCAAAACTATCAATAAATACATGAAAAAGTGTTCTAAAACCCTCCTAATTAGAGAAATTCAAATCAAAACAGCTCTGAGGTACCATCTTACACCTAGCAGACTGACCAATATAGCAGCAAAGAAAAGTGATAAAGGGTGGAGAGGATGTGACAAAATTGAGACATTAATACACTGCTGGTGGAGTTGTGAATTGGTGCAACCATTCTGGAGGGCAATTTGGAGTTACGAGCAAAGGGCTTTAAAAGAATGCCTGCCAGATGATATAGCAATACCACTGCTGAGTTTATACCCCAAAGAGGTAATAAGGAAAAAGACTTGCACAAAAATATTTATAGCCACGATCTTTGTGTTGGCGAAAATTGGTAAACAAGGGGTTGTCCCTTGATAGGGGAATGGCTGAACAAATTATGGCATATGTTAGTGATGGAATATTAATGTGCTAAAAGGAATAATGAACTGGAGGAATTCCATATGAACTGGAATGACCTCTAGGAATTGATGCAGAGTGAAAGGAGCAGAACTAGGAGAACATTATACACAGGGATTAATACATTATAGCACAATAAAAAGTAATGTTATTTTCTACTAGCAGCAATGCCATGACCCAGGACAATCCAGAGGAAGTTATGAGAAAAAATGCTATCCACGGAAAGAACTGTGGGAGTAGAAATGCAGAAGAAAAACATATAATCAACCATGTGATTCAATGGGATATGAATGGGGTTTTGATGTTAAAAGATCACTCTATTGCAAATATGAATGACATAATAAGTTTTGGACAATGATATTTGTATAACACAGGGGAATTGTTTGTCAACCCCAGGAGCAAGGAGGGAAAGAACATGAATTGTGTAATCATGGGAAATATTCTTAATTAATTATTTATTTTTAAAAAGAAAGTAAAGGCCTACTTGATTTATATTTTAGTGAATACCATGCTTACCTTGCAATTTTTTTAAATATTTCTTATGACTTAAAATTTTTTTACTTTCGTCTTATAACTACAAAATAAAATCTTCTAGCAAATGTAGAAGAGCCGACAAAAGGCCACTTAATTAAGAGGAGAATAGTGGAAAAATTAAAGTATGTATCTATTGTGTGAATGGAATTAGTTCACCCTTATTCATTCTTTAGACTTTAGCCTCCAGAAATAATGTCAACCTACCCAATTTAGAATTAAATGGGGAGGGGGAAGTCTGTGACACACACATGATAGTAAGTGACAAATCAAAAACAAGTGACTGCCCCCTGGGCAGTCCAAAACAGTGTTGAGGCTGCCATTTGTCCACGTGAAACTCGAGGTGAACACAGGAAGTGACGAAAGATGCTGTCTTTTAAAGATGATGGTAATTTCCTTTACGGGGCTTTTGGTGCTTTGAACTTGGTGTAGAAGGATCTTTGGTGAGACCTCAGACTGCTTCCCTCTGAATTGTCATGTGGGTGAGTTAGGCCGACTCTCTCTCTCCCTTGGCATTTCTGGAGGCTCTACCCTCAAGGAGGCCTCTCTTGTCTCTCTAATTGTAAAAGGCCTTGTGGCTAGAATCCTGGTTCAATTAACTTCTATGCCCCTCTGCTGCGGCCTCTGAATCCCTACCTGGTTTGAGCCAGAGTTTCTCTCTCTCAATTTCCCTACCTTCAACCTTCCTGAGTGTAAATAAACCACCATAAAATTCATACAGATTTGGGTCTCTTTTATTTTGAAATCTAGTTAAAAGATTTATGGCGACCAAACCTTAAATATCTAGTCCAACAATAATAATTCCCGATTTCCCCTCTTACACTATTTTCCCAAGAGATTTGGGAAGAGAAAAAAAAAAGTAATCCCAGGTGATCAGGTAAGCCAAATTCAGGGACTTGAAAAAAACGAGGAAAGTGGATCATAAAACCTAAAAATTGTCTCCAAGAGTTTAACACTAGCAGAATTCCCTCTGTTGAGTCATATTGCCCTAGTTTTAGCACTATACAAAAAAAAGGGAAGTTTTCTAAAAAGGTAAAATTATCTCCTTATAAGATTCTTATTCCTCCTTTATTGATTCAAGAGGAGTAGAGGCTATATCTTTTCTTCTCTTTCAACCCTCCCCTCTACCTTCTCAGGAGATCAATATGCCATAGAATCACCAGCTGAACACAGATATAGATGTTGTTAATTGCACAAGGAGAATCCCTTCCCACCCTTTTGGAGCCTTTGGAAAAGAGAACATTCAAATGCAATTCTGGGGCACATAGAAGAAGCCGTGGTTGTGATGTATGTAGGGGAGTAGTTCTGCTTTGAGGTGTTTCTATGGGTCAATGCAGAGCCTCATGTTAATGGGTTTAAGAAGTTATCATTAGAGTAGTTAAAGTGTGTACAGGTTAATATGAAAGCTGGGAGGTTAATCCGAAGGTCAGAACCTTAGGGAAGACTGAAAATAGAGAGAGGGAAAGAGAGGGAGTAATGAGGCTAGATGCCTTTGGTTTGCTCTGAAACTGTTTCCTCTGGGGAGTCCTTATGCTATGTATCACCAAATAGTATATCCCACTATGAAGTGAGCAGTTGTGAGAACAGTATGATGAAAATTTATCTAGTACAACTTATCTGAGTCATAGGTAAAGATGAATTTCTTTACTGAAAATAGTTGCTTGTGGAAGGATTTTGATTTACAAATATATTCTCCCCCATTCTCAATACCACAGACAGGTACAGATATTGTTGATGGCAACATTCCTTCTCATTGGTTACCTTTGCTCTTGGCTATATATATATGTAATTCATTTCAGGTGAATTCAAGGAAAACAACTGGAAAGTTAATGTGCCCAACAACAGAAATCTTTACTAATACATAGTGCATTAATATGTAGTTTGACATTAGTCAGAATCTAGGCTGTTTGTCTTGATTCTATTTACCAAAAATAAATAAATAAATGAAGTATGCCCAGAAATAACACAAGCAAATTTGTAAGGGGTAATACTAAAGGACATGCTTGACCTAGAAGAAAAAACACACTTCAGAGGCCTCTTTATATATAATTGCTGTGCTAATTACAAATTATTCTTATTAATTCAGAAACCAGGTCCCCAATAGCCAGGACTGTCAAAACTTTGATAACCTCATTTGAGTAATTGTTTTTGAAAGAAGAACTGTCTTTCTTTCAAAATAGTCTAACACTGTCTTTTCATTAATTCAAAGGGAACTTTCTCCTATTAAATATCATTTTTTGTAATATTATACAAAAGTAGAGTGGGATAGTGAAGTGAAAATTGTGTTTGAAAGCATAGGGCAGTGATGGGCAAACTATGGCCTGCCGGCCAGATGCGGCCCCTTGAAATGTTCTATCCAACTGCTAGACATTATTCCTAATCTGACGAATACAATGAGTAGGATACAATACAATGAAACTTCAAAAGAGTTGCTTTAGAAACAGACTGACAGATAAGCATTTCCTTTCCTCTGGCCCCCTCTTTAAAAAGTTTGCCCATCACTGGCTTAGAGCATATTGTGAATCTTCATTCTGCTATTTCTACCTTAAGAAAATAAATTTTCTTTATCTTTTTTGATAATGTTATTTTTGCCCAATTTCATGTGAAACAATTTTTAAGATTTGCTTTCCTGCTCATTAAGATGGTAAGCAGATTGATACAGAACGTACATTTGCAATCATGTAAACCATTTTTTCCATATTAATCCTTTTGTGAAAGGAAATAAACAAAAATAATAAGAAAATGAAAAAAGTAAGCTTTGGTCTAGAATCATACTTCATCAGTCCTTTCTCTGGAAGCAGATGGCAGTGTTTTATCTTGTGAACTTTAAGATTATTTTGAATTATTGCAATGGAGAGAATAGTTAAATAGTTCATAGTTATTTGTCACACAACATTACTATTACTATGTACAATGTTCTCCTGACTCTACTTAGTTCACTTTGTATCAATTCATGTAAATCCTCCCAGTATTTTCTTTTTTAAAAAATGTATTTATTTAGAATATTTTTCCATGGTTACATGATTCATGTTCTTTCCCTCCCCTCTTCCCTGACAAGCAATTCCACTGGATTAAACATCTTTCATTGTTCAAAACCTATTTTCATTTTATTCATATTTGCAATATACAGTGGTCTTTTAAAGCCAAAACCCCAATCACATCCCCATCGAACTATGTGATCAATCATATGTTTTTCTCCTGCATTTCTGCTCCCACAGTTCTTCCTCTGGATGTGGATATCATCTTTCTCATAAGTTCTTCAGAATTGTCCTGGGTGATTGCATTGCTGCTAGTAGAGAAGTCCATTACAATTGATTGTGCCACAGCGTAACCTTCTCTGTGTATATGGTTCTCCTGGTTCTGCTCCTTTCATTCTGCATCAATTTCTGGAGGTCATTCCAGTTTGCCAGTTCATCATTCCTTTCAGTACAATAGTATTCCATCATCAACATATATCACAATTTATTCAGCCGTTCCCCAATCAAAGGGCATCCCCTTATTTTCCAATTTTTTGTCACCACAAGGAGTGCGGTTATAAATAATTTTGTACAATTCTTTTTCTTTATTATTTCTTTGGGGTACAAACTCAGCAGTGGCATGGTTGGATCAAAGGGCAGGAATTCTTTTAAAGCCCTTTGTGCATAATTCCAAATTGCTCTCCAGAATGGCTGGACCAATTCATAACTCCACCAGCAATGCATTAGTGTCCCAATATTACCACATCCCCTCCAACATTTATTATTTTCCTTTACTGTCATATTGGCTTCAGAGTTGTTTTAATTTGCATTTCTCAAATCAGGAGGGATTTATAACACTTATTCATGTGCTTATTGATAGTTTCGATTTTTTTATCTGAAAACTGCCTATTCATGTCCCTTGACCATTTTTTGACTGGGAAATTGCTTGATTTTTTTGTAAATTTGGCTTAGTTCCTCATATATTTGGGAAAGTAAACCTTTGTCACAGAGTTTTGTTAATATTTTCCCCCAATTTGTTGCTTTCCTTTTAATTTTTGTCGCATTGGTTGTTTCTACAAAAAAATTTTAATTTGATATAATCAAAGTCATTCATTTTACATTTTGTAATGTTCTCTATCTCTTGCTTGGTCTTAAATTCCTTCCTTTCCCACAGATGTGAAATGTATACTAGTCTTTGTTTATCTAATTTATTTATGATTTCACTCTTTATATTTAAGTCATTTGCCCATTTTGAATTTACCTTAGTTGAGGGATGTTGTGAATTGATACAACCATTCTAGAGAACTATTTGTACCTATGAACAGAGGGGCTTGTATTCCAAAGAGGTTAAAAAAAGATTTTAAAAAAAGGAAAATGACCAGTATATAAAAGAAAATATTTTAGCAGTTCTTTTTCTTGTGGCATAGTAGTAGAAAATAAAGGGATTCCCATCAATTGGGAAATGGCTAAGTAAGCTGTGTTATATAATTATAACAAAATACTGTTTTGCTATATGAGCAGCAGGATTTTAGAAAATACTGGAAGGCACCCATTCCTATCAAAAACACTATAAAGTATAGGAATAGAAGGGATCTTCCTTAAAGTAATAAACAGAATATATTTAAAACCATCAGTAAATATCACCTGCAATGGGGACAAGGTAGAAATCTTCCTAATAAGTTCAAGAATAAAGCAAGTATGCTCATTTTCACCGCTATTATTTAATATTGTACTAAAAATACTAGTGGTAGCAAGAGAAGAAAATTGAAGGGATTAAATTAGGCAATGAAGAAACTAGATTATCACTTTTTGCAGATGATATGATGGTATACTGAAAGAACCCTAGAAAATCAACTAAAAGGCTCGTGGAAATAATTAACAACTTTAGCAAAGCTTCAGGGTACAAAATAAACCCACATAAATCATCAGCATTTCTATATATTTCCAACAAAATTCAGCAGTGAGAGTTAGAAAAAGAAACTCCATTTAAAACCACTCTAGACAATAGAAAATATTTAGGAATCTATCTGCCAAGACAAACACAGGAATTATATGAACACAACTTTAAAACACATTTCACACAATTAAAATTGAATCTAAATAATTGGAAAAAAAACATTAATTGCTCATGGGTAGGATGAGATAATATAATAAAAATGACAATATTACCCAAATTTAATCTATTTATTCAGTGCCATACCTATCAAACTATCCAAAAAATTTTTATAGAATTAGAAAAAATTATAACAAAGTTCATCTGGAAGAACAAAAGATCAAGAATATAAAGGGAAATAACGAAAAAAATTGTGACGGATGGGGACCTAGCTGTAATAGATATTAAACTGTACTATAAAGCAGTGGTCATCAAAACAATATGGTCCTGGCTAAGAGACAGAAGGGTGGATCAATGGAATAGACTAGGGTTGAATGACTTCAGCAAGATGATGTTCGATAAATCCAAAAATCTCAGCTTTTGGGATAAGAACTCACTATTTGACAGAAACTACTGGGAAAATGAAAAAAGAGTATGGGAAATATCAGGTTTAGATCAACATCTCATACCCTCTACTTAAAAATGACAAAAATTTCCGGGTTAAGATGGCGGCAGAGTAAGAAGCAGCTCTTAACCTCTCCTGACCTAAACACACAAAACTCCTCAAGGGGACATAAAAACAAGTCCAGACGAACGGAGGAACCCCACAACAGGGCACAGCGTGGAAGGTACGTGGAATCGAGACAGTTCCAGGCTAAAAAGGGCTCTCACTCAATCCCGATCTGAGCAACCGCCCCACCCCCACCCCCTCCACACTCACCTATAGCTCAGAACCCAGCTAAAAAGAAATAGAGCAAGTTTGGGGCACCCATCGAGTCATCGGCAGCTCCGGGACCTGTTCCTGAGAGCAGCAAGACTTAGGACCCCATTAAGTCAAGAACGCACGCGAAATCTGAGCGTGCGGGAGCAGAGAGTGGACGCTGGGCGCGCCCGCTGAGCAGAGGCGTGGGTGCCGGCTGAGCAGAGGCGTGGGTGGAGGCAAACACAGCCAGGAACTAAAGCCTAAGTGGGGAACCAGTGCAGACGGGTATACGACTGTGGAAGCAGCGCCCTGAGACTTGTAAAGAAACCTCCAGCAGAGGATCAAGCAAGAGGGCCCACCAGGGGGCTTGACCTTGGAAAAAACTAGAACTCAGACCTCAGGAGTCAATAGATCTCAGACAGACACAGAGAGCGAGGATAAACCTGAGAAGCTGCTGGGCTAATGATGGCTAATCAGTTACAGGAAATTCAGAAGAGAAAGAATAATAACAAAAAAAAGAAGTCTTTAACACTCGACAGCTTCTACACAGAGAAAATCCAGACAACCGAGCAAACAGAGGAGGAGAACAAACAACCATCCAGACCCTCCCCAAATAAGGAAAACTCCTCACAAGCTATGGAAGAGTTCAAATCTGAGATTCTGAGGAAAATGGAAGAGATCTGGCAAGAAAATAACAGCTTAAAAGGTAGAATCTTGCAACTGGAAAGCGAGGCTCAGAAACCAAATGAACTGATAAGCAAATTGAACACAAGAAATGACCAGATTGAAAAGGAATACCAGAAGATTATGGCCGAAAACAAGAAGATTATGGCCGAAAACCAAAAGATTATGGCCGATTACCAGAAGATTATGGCCGAAAAACCAAAAGATTATAGCCGAAAATCAATCCCTAAAGGCTAGAATTGAGCAAGTAGAAACTAATGATCTCTCAAGACAACAAGAACAAATAAAACAAAGCCAAAAGACTGAAAAAATAGAAGGAAACATGAAATATCTCAATGAGAGAGTGACAGACCAAGAAAACCGGTCTAGAAGAGACAATTTGAGAATAATTGGTCTTCCAGAAAAACCAGAAATTAATAAAAACCTGGACTCTATACTAACAGAAATAATTCAGCAAAATTGCCCTGAAGTCCTACAACAAGAGGGCAATATAGACATTGAAAGGATTCATAGAACACCTGCGGCATTCGATCAAGAAAGGAAAACACCAAGAAATATCATTGCAAAATTCAAGAGTTTCCAAGCAAAAGAAAAAATCTTACAAGAAGCCAGAAAGAAACAATTCAAATATCAAGGAGCAACAATCAGGATCACACAGGATCTGGCAGCCTCAACACTAAAAGACCGCAAGGCGTGGAATACAATATTCAGAAAGGAAAGAGAGCTGGGCCTGCAACCACGGATCAACTACCCATCAAAATTGACTATATATTTCCAAGGGAAAGTATGGGCATTCAACAAAATTGAAGAATTCCAGGTATTTGCACAGAAAAGACCGGGGCTAAATGGAAAGTTTGATATCCAACCACAAAAATCGAGAGAAACCTGAAAAGGTAAATAAGATACAGAGGGGAAAGAAAGAAAACTTATAATTTTTAAATTTGCCTTTTTAAGGGCCTCAGTGAGATCTAATTATCTGTATTCCTTTGTAGAGAAAT